>NW_026779116.1:0-154395 GCF_030144855.1 Hypanus sabinus
CAGACAAGAGGTATTGTTTCTTTATTCCCCTCGTGAAGAACGGTAATTACAGCCGTCTCTTTTTAATTCGGCTTTCCAGTATCATTTTTATTTTCGAATATAGATGACACTGCCAAACAAAATCCAGTTAGATCCCTGGGAGAGACAAAAAAATCAAATTCATGTTCCTGTTGCTTCAGTTCTTCAAAGTTCAAAGTATATTTTTTATCATTGTAAATATATGTTCCCATGTACTGCAAAGAGCTTTATTCAGTTCAGTAGCGGACCGGGCGTGTGGACAGAGGGAAACAGACAACAGAGGGAGAAGTGAGGAAGCAGATTGTCACGGAGCCTGAGGATGTGAAGCGAGATAACGGCGGAGATATGAAAGGTCAAAGAGAGTGCAGCCCGGAGATGGACAGAACGTAGGAAAAGAAAATAAAACACATGTGACCCCGTTGTGTGAATCCGAAAATGGTTCCTCGTGCTGCAACTCACCATTCGGAATTTGTATATCGGCGAGGGAGAAGACATAAGCGGGGGAGTTTACGCTGGAATCAATGGGATCGAGAGAGATAGACTGGGAGCAAAACATCCTGAGCATCACTAATGAGAAACAGCGGAAAGGATGGAGAAAGAAGAGTTGATCCATTCTGACTGGACAAGCCCCGAGTAACAAACCGTGAGCCACACCGGAACGGAAAATAAGACCGAACGGGGAGTGATAGTAAAACAGACGGTACATGAGTGAATAGTTCCCGTCCCTTTCCGTGTCCCACAGAGCGTCCATTGGGGAGAATTACAGCTCAGTGAAAGTAAAACAGGTGGTACATGAGTGAACAGTTCCCGTCCCTTCCCGTGTCCCACAGAGCGTCCATCGGGGAGAGTTACAGTTCAGTGAGAGTAAAACAGGCGGTACATGAGTGAACAGTTCCCGGCCCTTCCCGTGTCCCACAGAGCGTCCATCGGGGAGAATTACAGCTCAGTGAGAGTAAAACAGGCGGTACATCAATGAACAGTTCCCGTCCCTTCCCGTGAATTACAGCTCGGGAGATCCCTAAATATTACATATATGATGAAAGACAAATTTCCCCTATACGCGGTAGACAGCGAGTGTAATATATCACCACTAAACGCACGCGTTTAGTGGTGATAAGTGTTCAGTTGCTAACCGGGGTTCTACATATCGGCAAATGGAGAGCTTATGGGAAAATGGCGATTGATTTAATTCCACTGCAGAAACCGACTGGTCGCTCCAGGACTTGCCGAAATTAGTTAACAGTTTCAGCGAGTGTTTCACCGCATTCTTCAGCTCCTCTCTAAACTTGCTCTAAGTCACTGTGCAGGAGCTGAGAATCTGCAGCATCTCCGCCGTGGATTCTGGGACATAAATCGGATCCGCGTCCGAGTAACGAGTGATGTTTGCAATCAATACGTAGATATCATAAACCACCAGTGTTAACCACAGAAATATAAAACATATTGGTTATACTGAGTAGTAAAACGACCTATTTCCTTCGGTTCTCCATCTCCGGGTCCTTGTCATTCTTCCCGTTACTGCGGCCCCGGATGCCCATCCGGAATTTATTGGCGGAAATAATCCGTCTAACTGTCAGAGAATTGAACAATAAAATCAGAACAAACGGGATTAAGAGGCGATGAGTTATGCGAAGTGCGACCAACGTGGGGGACGTATAGAAGATCTCTTTGGGCAAACAGCCATAGAAAACTTCATCAATTATCACCAAAGGCTCCAACGTATAGTAGAAAGGGACACTTTCTGAACAGCCCAGAACACTCACTGTCCCGATAACCACAGCCGCCGTTCTTTCGCTGCAATATTTTGTTTTCAGCTTTTCACAACAAATGGCCACAAATCTGTCACAGGTGAACGCGACTGTCAGCCAGACAGAGACCCCGGTGCTTCCTATGACCAGGCAACGAACAACCCTGCAAACGGGAGTCCAATAGAGGAAGGAAGAACTAAAGTATATGAGAACCGTCCACTTCAGCAGAGGGTCAGAGATAACGACCAGGAGATCGGCCGCTGCCATTCCCAGCAGGTAGAGAGTAATGCATTTGGAGAGACCGCACTTTCCTCAGGACAGGATAACGATCGCCACCAGGTTCACTGCAAGATGGAGGGAAAGGAGCAGAGAAATTAGTGACCTGTCAGGGCAATCGAGCTTAATTATTATTATAAGCGTTCATCGTGTGTTTTTACTCTACTACAAATGATGGAAACTGGACCCAGAACATATGAACCCGCTGACGGTGTGCAATATCGGCGTGACAGAGAACTCTCCGCGAGTTTTGTAAATGGGTTCAATCTGGGTGAATTCCCAGAACGGACCAGATGACAGATGGTTAAACGCTTCGTGTCCTCAGGAACGAATGGGTATGATATACCAACGTCACTGGTCTGAGCATCACAGGAATGAAATGAAATCCACATCGGCGGTTTCCTCTGCTCATATTTCTAACATAAATGAGCCATTCGCGTTGTTCCATCACCTAGTCAAAAAATTCTCAGTCGATTTATACGGAGAAAACAGAAGGTCGGATAGCTCCCACGGATGCAGTCCATCTCGGTGTCCTCCTGTGTAGACATTTTCTTCACAGTATTTACAGGACATCGAGACAGCGGAGAGGATATCAGTCAAAGGCAGCATCTCGGCTCCAATATGGAGCGCTTCCTGCTACGAATGGAATGGGATTAATATTGTCAGCGCCTTCCGTCCATGACTGAAATGCGGGTACTGGACAGGTGGCTGTGGAAACAAGTTGCGAGAGAAACACTTCAGAACATCGGAATTAACTCTCAGTTCCTGACAATTGCAGGAGTGACAGCGGCTTACCGGGAACTCCAACGGCTGAAATAACAGGGTAGTAAATGTCTTCTATCCGCCAGATTACTGGATATCCCATTGGCGTGACGCAGTGAACGCAATTGCTCTGAATTCCACAGCTCGGCAAGACACTCTGGGCTGACGTACTGCAACAGGCTCTGATTTATACAGGGGATCGATCTCTAGTGACAAGGTCCCACCTCTGACCATTGTTATTGAACAAACAAATTACATCACCGGCAACGTCGCGGGCGAAAATGCTGTGGGGATGGAACAGTAACACGTCAGCATCATTGGCATTCCCTCAGTCAGTTCCCTCTGTGTAATTGGAGCAAAATGTGTAATGAGACCAGTAAGTGAGCAATGAGCGGCTCTATTTCCAACACTACACAGTTGTATTGACAGCGGTCACGACTGTTCCCATTTTCCAAACTGAAACCTTCACTCTGATTCACTTTCCACAAGCATTCAGGAAACGATGCTGCCAGCATTTTCAGCAATTTCCAGTGTCAGGCCTGATATTACATCTATAATTAGATCCGGTTTCCCCTCTGTTTGGATCCAGGGACACATGAAATCCACTCCCAGTCTCCTCCAGCAGACATACATTTTATTTTTACACAGCAGCTCCACTTTGACCGTTCTGTCACCAAACCCACCACACCCATTCCCACTATGTGCTGTCAGATATATAAACATACCCGCTCTGTACAGAAACACCCTGTCCAGTTCCCCATCAAACACCAAACCCATCGCACCCTGTCCCACTGTGTGCCATCAGATATAAAAGATACCCTCTGTGTATTGAAACATCCTGTCCAGTTCTCCATCAGAAACCAAACCCTCCCCACCCCGTCCCGCTATGTGTCATCAGATATAAAACATATCCGCTGTGTACAGAGACACCCTGTCCAGTTCCCCATCAGACACCAAACCCACCTCACCCCGTCCCACTATGTGCCATCAGATATAAAACATACCCGCTGTGTACAGAGACACCCTGTCCAGTTCCCCATCAGACACCAAACCCTCCCCACCTCTTCCCACTATGTGCCATAAGATATAAAACATACCCGCTGTGTACAGAGCCACCTTGTCCAGTTCCCCATTAGACACGAAACACACCCCACCCCACCCCGTCCCACTATGTGCCATCAGATAGAAAACATATCCGCTGTGTACAGAGACACCCTGTCCAGATCTCCATCAAACTTGGAGGACATCAGTGTTCTCGTCATTGTGATCAGCTTCTCCATGATTATAATTACTTCCGTAACTATGAAGTCCAGATATGTCCATGTACACCCCTCCCCCCATCTCTTAAACTGTCTTCTCTGTTGAATCTACCTGAGGACCAGTGAGAGGCTGAATTACTGTGGCGTTCAATCACTGTGGGAATATAATGGGCGGATAAGACCATTCACGGCCCTGTGGGTTACGAGCGCAAACATCAACACGTTTGTCTCTGGTGTAAATACCGGCATCATTGAACAGAATATTCTCTGTCAAGTGTAGATTCCACTCGGTACACAGAGGTCTTCATCTGCTGCTTTATCATAAAAATACTCGTGTCCTTATCATTCTCTCCGAGGTGCCCTTGTAGAAATAAATGCAGGACCGCCGGGTAAGGTCACATCATCAGATAAGGTCACACACACACACACACACACACACACACACACACACACACACACACACACACACACACACACACACACACACACACACAAACACACATTCACTCTCACACACACACACACACACACACACACACACACACACACACACACACACACACACACACACACACACACACGCACACAAACACACACCAGTGCATGATTTGAATTATTGCCCTGCCCCACCGTTCATTTATCTTCCCTCACTGAAACCGTTAAACAGGGTATTGTACGACCGATCACATCATCGGTAAAGGGACAGAAGAGACATTTAAATAGCCGCAGAACCAAGTTGCAGATCGAGAGAGAGAGAGAAAAAAAGAATAGTGAGTTGTGAGAAAGTAGCGTAATAACTCAGCCTACCGGAGAGCAAAGTGTTTATTATGCACTAGGCTTCAAGCTGAAAATGAAGAGCGAGTTTCTGTGCATTTCACATGAAATGAATAACTAGTGAGAGAGAACGACAGCAGTGCAGAGACAATCAACCAACTGGAGACATTCAGTCGAATAATATGAAAATGTTAGTTTACATTTATACTTGATTGTCGCCGGTGAAGTGTGGTTCATTTTAGATCCACCTGGCTCTAGTGCAATGTGAGAGTATGTGGTTCATTTTCTAGATTGAGAGTGTGGGCTTCTGTATGTATCACTCTCTGGTTCAGTATGAGATAATACATTTCATTCTGTATCTGTCCGTCTCTACTGCAGTGTGAAAGTGGGGATTATGGGTGTCATTCTTTATCTGTTCGTCTCTTCTCGAGCATTACGTGTGTCTTCTCAGTGCTGTATCTGTGAGCCTCTGATTCAGTGTGTGCGGGTCTATCTTCTTCATTCTTTCCCGCTGTTCCTCAAATTCAGAAAATACTCTTAAAATAGATTCTTTATTCCCTGAGCTATTTTTAGAACAAGAGTCTCCTGCAGTCGATTTATGTTAAAATTGTGAGAGAGACAGTGCACTGATGAATAACGACGGCTGTATGAAGCAGTACATCCTGTTTAATAGAGTCATGCGGCAAACAGACCATTCGGCCCGGCATTTTTGTGCTTGCGACTCTTGTTCACACATAGGGCCAATAGAACAGTACTAGATCTGTAAAATTTCTGTGGTTTGACAAAACAATCTCTGAAATGTTGAATGAAAATAAGGCAAATAAATATTTTAAATAATTTAATCAGATAAGTGCATAACTAGATTAATAAACTGAACGAAATAAAACTATTAGAAGCACCAAGTTTCATGTTTGAGCAGGAGTTACAAGGGGTGATTGATAAGCTTGTGGGTTAATGTAGAACCCATTTTGTTAAGGACCATTTTTTTTTCAACATGGTCCCTTCCTACATTTACACACTTAGTCCAGCGGTCGTGAAGCATACGGATTCCTTCATTGTAGAAGTCGCCGTCCTGGACCTCCAGAAGTGGTCCACAGCACGGGTGATTGATGAGTTCGAAGGAGATGAATTATACAGTTCACGTTACATGCACGTGCATTTCAGCACTTTGAGTGATTATGTAGAAAGTTTGAAGTTAATAACTCATCATAACTCATTGAAAAATAAATGCACTAGTTTTCCAATGTTGACTCCTTCTACCTCAGGCCACGAAATTATCAATCACCCCTGGTGTAGACATTTCTCTCACAGTTCTAAATGCGCCCTTCACCCTGTATTCTGCACTCTTATATTTGCCGATTCTGTCACATATTCCTCAGTGTGCACCTGACCATGAATTAACTAGAGTTATTTCCCACTCACAAAAATATAATATTCATTTCGATTTACTTATGACAGCTTCAGACTGCTCTGCAATATGCCATGCATTTTTCATTGATAAAATTGTGACAGCCTTGTTCTGTGCAGCACTGAGAGAGTTTGTGAGTGGGAATGGGAGGGGAGCTCAAGTTTCACATTTGGAATCATCCAAAGCTACACACTGCAGCACGCGGTTGATGGAATAATCCTGAGAATTTGGCGTCACTGATTACGTCACTGACCAGCCGGGAATGTTCCTCTCGTCGGGGACATGATGGGCGGAAGAGTTACTCCAGTGTTGCAGGATACAGTGTCCTATATTACACCCATCAGTGCAGGAGAACGAGATGAATGGGGGTGAATGGACAGAAGATGATGAATAGACTGATATCACAATGTGAACACATCACCTGGACGTGTTGGGATCATGGAACAACAGAGAACAGGAACAAGCCCTGTGATTCACCACTCCTGCGCTCAACAAGATACCGAATGAGACTAAACTCTGTTGACTGTACATGACCCATCTCCAATCATCCACTGCGTGTTCATGTGCTACGCCAACAACGTCGTAAACCACAATGTATTACCGACTGCCACACAGGACAGATTTTCCAGTCACCCACCATTATCTGTGGAAAATCCAAACTTGTCCCGCATCTCCTCTGGTGTTAAATACAGACCATCAAACACTAGATATTTCTACCTTGGCCACAATAATTAACCTTCTTGGCTTCTCATAACTCTATCATGTTCCGCCAGATCTCCCCTCAGTCTCTGTGCTTAGAAAGGCGAGGTCGATGGACCATCCAACAGTCCTCTCGTTACAGACCGGAAGTGGAGGGAGTGAGCAGTTTCAATTTCACTGGTGTTAACCTCTTTGAAGATCCATCCCGGGTCCAATATATTGATTCAATCTCAAAGGGAGCACGACTGCGGCGATCGTTCATTCAGAGTTTGAGAGGAATCGGTCTGTCACGGAGGACACTCGCACATTTCGACAGATGTACCATGGAGAGCATTCTAACTGAAAGCATCACCGTCCGCCATGGAGGGGCCACTGCACAGGATCAGCATATTGGTAGAAGAAATTAAAGCTTTGAATCTTTTCGAAATGCAAACAGAAAATACATACAGAAGCTCAGCCGCAAAGGGACCTGGGAGCTCCTGTGTAACAGTCCATAAAGGGGAATTTGCAGGTGGAGTCTGCGGTGAAGAAGGCGTGCAATGTGAGCGTGGATTTCCTGAGAACCAGAAGATAGAAGCAAGAAAATAAAGTTGAAACTTTATAAAGTACTGGAGTATTATGAGCAGTTCCTTATCGTAGATGTGTTTGACTGGAGTTTGTTCAAATCAGTTTCAAGAATGCGATTCAAGGATTGGATGGCGTGCCATCTGAAGAACGTTTGATCGCTTTGGGTCTGTATTTACTGGAATGCAGAAAAAAATAGGAGTGGCCACATTGAAAACTATCGAATAGTCAAAGGTCTTGATAGAGTGGATGTGGAGAGGATTTTATGGAAGGCAATCCTTTAAAAACAGAATTGAGTAAGAATTCCCTCAGCCAGAGAGTTGTGAATCAGTGGAATTATTTACCACAGTCATATGTGTACTCCAAGTATTTCTGTATATTTAATGCACTGTGTGATATATTCCACATTGTTCAGGACATGAGCGGATGAGGGTGGAAGACAGAAGACTGCAGCTGAAAGGAAAATTGGATCAGCCATGATGGAATGGCAAAGCGCGCTCGATGTAACAAATGGTTTAATTCTACTCCTACATATTATGGTCTCATGGTCTTATGCCATTTCTGGTTAAACAGCCGATGAATGACACCTTCTCAAAGGCCTTCTGAAAATCCAAGAGCACAACATCCAAAGATTCTCATGATTGACACAACCAAGGTAAACCGGACGTGTTCGGGCTATGGGACAAATTTGTGAAAGATAGGTGGAAGCGTTGGTAGTGCTGAGGAGACAATGTGATTGCAGAAGGACACAGGCAAATTTGAAGAAAGAGCAAAAATGTGCAGATGGAATACAATATTCCATGGATTAATAACTGGAAATATGATGTTGTACCTATTAGTGAAACATGATAGCAGGAGGGGTCTGATTGGCAACTAAATATTCCTGGATTTCGTTGCTTCAGGTTTGATAGAATCGAAGTAAAAAGAGAAGGAGGTGTTGCATTGCTTGTCTGAGAAGATATTACAGCGGTGCTTTGGCAGGATAGACTAGAGGGCTTATCTAAGGAAATATTTGGGTGGAATTGAGGAATGGGAAAGGTGTAGTAACACTTATAGTGGTGTTTTATAGAACACCTAATAGGGAGCGAGAATTGGAGGAGCAAATGTGCAGAGAGATAGCAGATATTTATAGTAAGCAGAAGGTTGTGATTGTGGGAGATTTTAATTTTCCGGACATAGACTGAAAAGCACATACTCTTAAAGGGGTAGATGGTTTGTAGTTTGAAAAATGTGTGCAGGATAGTTTTTTTTTTTTGCAGCAATACATAGAGGTACCGACTAGAGAAGGGAGCAGTGTTGGATCTCCTATTAGGGAATGAGATAGGTCAGGTGACGGACGTATGTGTTGGGGAGCACTTCGGGTCCAGTGATAACAACACGATTAGTTTCAATATAATTATGGAGAAGGATAGGACTGGGCCAAGGGTGTAGATTTTAGATTGGAGAAAGCATAACTTTGAGGAGATGCGAAAGAATTTAGAAGGAGTGATTGGGACAATTTGTTTATGGGAAGGATGTAATAGAGAAATGGAGGTTATTTAAAGGTGAAATTTTGAGTGTACAGAATATTTATGTTCCTGTTAGGTTGAAAGGAAATGCTAAAAGTTTGAGAGCGCCATGGTTTTCAAGGCATATTGGAAACTTGGTTCGGAAAAAGAGGGAGATCTACAATAAATATAGGCAGCATGGACTTGTTACTTGTGCTGAACGAACCAGATGGAAATGGGATCCAGAGCTGAACCCCGCTCCCCCGCACCCCCCCCGGGAAATATGCTGCTAATGAGAGAGAGAAAAAGATGAAGAACAGACTTCTGCTACAGATAAGAGAGTGAGACGAAGGATTTACGTATTATGGCTTCTTCAATTATTATTTACCTTGTTCTACAAGGACTCTCCTTTGCTCGTTTACATTCCTGAGGAGAGAGCAGGGAGTGAGACCTAGTTTGATGGACATGGACATGTGGAGTTGATGGATAGCTGATACCCAGTCAGTGGGGATAAAAGCCGGGTCTGGGGAGACACCTTCAGACACCCCAAGTGGACATTGAAAAGAGTGTTGTGCACCCACAGGAAAATGGGGACTGGAGGAACGGTTCAGGAGAATCGCTCTGGGACACGGTGTATGAAGGCAGCCCAGTGGGGACGTGTGTGTGTCCGCCCTTGCCTGGGGTGACGAGTCCATCACCGAGGAACGGTCAAGCCTGGAACGAAAGGGGTCAAAACCGATTACCCAACGGTACAACGGAACTAGACGGACGGATGTTTGCCTGCTGCGTTGCTCATCTCTCTCTCTCTCTCTCTCTCCTCTCTCTCTCTCCCTCTCCCTCTCTCTCTCTCTCCTCTCTCTCCTCTCTCTCTCCTTTCTCCTCTCTCTCTCTCTCTCTCCTCTCTCTCTCTCTCTCTCTCTCTCCTCTCCTCTCTCTCTCTCTCTCCCTCCTCTCCTCTCCTCTCCTCTCTCTCCCCCCCCCCTCCCCCCTCTCTCTCTCTCTCTCTCCCTCTCTCTCTCTCTCTCTCTCTCTCTCCCCAACATTGCAACACAACAACTACCTCAGCGAGAACTGACCTGAACTCTGTATTCTCTTATGACAAGTCATTTACCCCCTAGACTTCGATAGATCTCGTTTTTACTGTTGGTTCCTCTGAAACATGGCTATTGGATGGCTGCCATTGGGGTCTGAACGTCCAATGATATACGGTGTATCGGAAAGTTAGGTCAGTAGGCAGAGCGGGTGGTTTGGTCCTGTGTATAATGTTATTTCATTGGAACGGGATGATATAGGATCGGAAGGTGTGGCGTCCTTATGGGCTGAGTTAAGAAATGACAAGGGTAAGAGGTCACTAATGACAGTTGTATACAGGCCTCCAAACAAAAGCCGGGGATGTGGTTTACAAATTACAGAAGGAGATACAAACGGGCAGTCAGAGGGGTGTGTCATGATCATCGTCGGCGATTTCAACATGAAAGTAGATTGGGAGAAACAGTACTGGACCCCAAGAGACAGAGTTTGTAGATTGTCTAAGGGATGGCTTTTCAGAACAGCTTGTTGCTGAAACCCATTATAGGATAGACTCTGCTGCATTCTCTGTTGTGCCAATGGTCCGGAGGTGAGCTCAAGGTTCATGAACTTTTAGGGAACAGTGATCACAATATGATTGAACTTGCATTGAAATTTGAGAAAAAGAAACAAAATTCCACTGCGGCGGTGTTTCAGTGGAATAAAGGAAATTACAATGTAGAAAGAGGGGAACTGACAGAATGTGACTGGAAAGGGACACTTGCAGGAAGTACGGTAGAGAAGCAATGGCGCGGAGCTTGTGCGAAAAATGAGGGAAGTGCAAGACAGATAAATTTCCAAATACGAATCCATTTCAGATTATTGTCATTCGAAAACACAAATGCGATGTAGTTAAAAAATGAGACAACGTTCCTCCAGAATGATACCACAAAAGCACATGACAAAACAAACTACACCAGAAAGTCCACATAACGCTTGGCAATCCCCAATCCAGAGTCCGGAGAGGCCTGCTGCGTATTAATATCGCACTTCTGTCTTAGCGCATTCCCTGGAAAGGAGCTCCAAATCCACCAGACAAACAAGACCAAAAACTAAAGCTGCAAGTCCTGCACAAAACCACATTTTCGAAGGGGAAGAAGGTCACCACCGTGGCTGACAAGTGAAGTCAGAGCCAATCTAACAGCAAAAGAGAGGGCATGCAAGGAAGCCTGAGCTAGTGGGAAGATAGAGGATTGTGGAGCTTTTAAAAACATACAGAAGGAAACTAAGAAGCTCATTCTGAAGGAAACTATGAATTATGAGAGGAAAATGCCGACTACTATCAAAGAAGATACTAAAAGATTGTTAAGTATATAAAGGGTAAAGGAGAGTAGAGGGTAGAATATATAACATAGAATCATAACATTCCGCTTGCGGGGACTCAGGTCCTGTGACAGACAGATCCCTGCACAGACACACAAACACACACACACACACACACACACACACACACACACACACACACACACACACACACACTGCGCTATGTTTCAGTCGAATCACGTTCCCCTCACCGGCGTGGAGGAACGAGAGAGCGAGTTCAACGTGAGAGATATTGGGAGTAAAACACCGTGAGGCGTCACTGAAAAGGATGAATCAGAAAAAACGGAGAGAATGGAGAAAAGGGAGAGGATTCTTCCTAACTGGACCAACCCAGAGTAAAACGCTGTCATATGTGATGGAGATTATTAAAATAGAACGGGCGGAACCTGACTATAGACCCTCCATTACAGCTGAGGTGATCGCTACATATTACATATTTGATGAAGGACACATTTCACCTGTACGGGGTAAACAGCGAGTGAAATATATCATCGCAAAACGCATGCGCATTTCAGAGCGCTCAGTTGTTACCCGTGGTTCTACATATCGGCAAGTGGATAGATTATGGAGGAAACAAGGTGTTTGACTGAAATCTCCGGCAGAAACCAACAAGTCGCTCTATTATTTAAGGAATTTGGTTAACAGTTTCAGCGGGTATTTCACCGCGTTCTTCAGCTCCTCTCTGAACTTGCTCTGAGTCACGGCGTAAATACATGTGTTGGTGCAGGAGCTGAGGATCTGCAGCATCGTCGCCGTGGATTCTGCGATATAAATCGGATCCGTGCCCGTGTAACGAGGGATGTTTGCAATCAGTACGTAGAGATCAAAAACCAGCAGAGTTAACCACAGAAATATAAAACTACCGGTTATACTGAATAGTAGAACCACCGATTTCCTTCGGTTCTCCATCTCCGGGTCCTTGTCATTCTTTCCGTTACTGCGGCCCCGGAGCCCCATCCGGACTTTATTAGCGGAAAAAATCCGTCTAACTGTCAGAGCATTAAGCAATAAAATCAGAACAAACGGGAGACAAGGCATGAAAATGCGATGAATCACAAGAAGTGCGGCCCACGAGGGAGACGTATAGAAACTCTCTTTGGTGACACAGCCATAGAAAACTCCATCAATTATCACCAAAGGCTCCAATGTCAAGTAGAAAGGGACACTTTCTGAACAGCCCAGAACACTCACTGTCCCGATAACCACAGCCGCCGTTCTTTCGGTACAATATTTAGTTTTCAGCTTTTCACAACAAATGGCCACAAATCTGTCACAGGTGAACGCGACTGTCAGCCAGACAGAGACCCCGGTGCTTGCTAACAGCAGGCAACGAACAACCCTACAAACGGGAGTACTATAGAGGAAGGAAGACCTGAAGTATATGAAAACAGTCCACTTCAGCAGAGGGTCAGAGATAACGACCAGGAGATCGGCCGCTGCCATTCCCAGCAGGTACCGAGTGATGCATTTGGAGAGACCGCACTTTCCTCGGGATAGGATAACAATCGCCACCAGGTTAACTGCAAAAGAAAGGGGAAAACAAAACAGTGAAGTTACTGACCTGGCAGGGCAATAGATAAAAATTATTACTATTAAACTTCATCTTGCTTTTATTTTCTGCTTCAAATGGTGGAAACTGGACCAAGAACATATGACCCCGCTAACAGTGTGCAATATCGGCGTGACAGAGAACTCTCCGCGAGTTTTGTAAATGGGTTCAAACTGGGTGAATTCCCAAACCGACCAGACGACAGCTGGTTAAATGTTTCCTGGCCGCAAAAAGGATTGGGTTTGATATACCAACGTCACTGGTCTGAGCCGCAAGGGAATGAAATGAAATCCACATCGGAGGTTCCCTCTGCTCATATTTCTAACATAAATGAGCCATTCGAGTTGTTCCATCACCCAGTCAGGCTATTCACAGTCGATTTATACGGAGATGCTGTGCAGCCCTGTGTCCTCATGTGTCGACTTTTGACATCACAATTTTTACAGGACATCGAGACAGCGGAAAGGATATCAGTCAAAGGCAGCATCTCGGCTCAAATATGGAGCTCTGTCTGCTCCGAAAGCAACGGTATTAATACTGTCAGCACCTTCCGCCCATGACCGAAATGCGGGACCGGGCGGGTGGCTGCGGAAACAAGTAGCGAGAGAAATACTTCAGAACATCGGAATTAACTCTCAGTTTCTGCCGTTTGCAGGAGTGACAGCGGCTTACCGGGAATTCCAACGGCTGAAATAACAGGGTAGTAAATGTCTTCTATCCGCAAGATTACTGGATATCCCATTTGACTGACGCAGTGAACGTGATTGCTCTGAATTCCACAGCTCGGCAAGACACTCTGGGCTGACGTACTGCAACAGGCTCTGATTTATGCAGGGGATCGATCTCCAGTGACAAGGTCCCACCTCTGACCATTGTTACTGAACAAACAAATTACATCACCGGCAGTGTCTCAGGTGAAAATGCTGTGGTAATGTGACATTAACACGTCAGTATTATTGGCATAACCTCAGTCAGATCCCTCTGTGTAATTGGAGCAAAATGTGTAATGAGACCAGTAAGTGAGCAATGAGCGGCTCTATTTCCAACACTCCACAGTTGTATTGACAGCGGTCACGACTGTCCCCATTTTCCAAATTGAAACTTTCACTCAGATTCTCTTTCCACAAGCATTCCGGAATCGATGCTTCCAGCATTTTCAGCAATTTTCACGGTCAGGCCTGAAATTTCATCTACGGTTAGATCCGGTTTCCACTCAGTTCGGATCCAGGGACACATGAAAACCCCTCCCAGTCTCTTCCTGCAGACTTTCATTTTAGTTTTACACAGCAGCTCCACTTTGTCCGTTCACCCGGTTTACCCGTTGTGTACAGAGACACCCTGTCCAGTTCCCCATCAGACACCAAACCCACCCCACGCCGTCCCACTATGTGCCATCAGATATAAAACATACCCGGTGTGTACAGAGACACCCTGTCCAGTTCCCCATCAGACACCAAACCCTCCCCACCCAGTCCCACTATGTGTCATCAGATATAAAACATACCCGCTGTGTACAGAGACACCCTGTCCAGTTCCCCATCAGACACCAAACACTCCCACCGTCCCACTTTGTGCCATTAGATATAAAACATTCCAGCTGTGTACAGAGACACTCTGTCCATTTTCCCATCAGACACCAAACCCACCCCACCCCGCCCCATTATGTGCCAGCAGATGTAAAACATACGCGTTGTGTACAGAGACACCCTGTCCAGGTCTTCATCAGACATGGAGAACATCGATGTTCTCGTCTTTGAAAGTGTTGGTTTAAATTTATCCTTGATTGTCGCCGGTGAAGTGTGGTTCATCTTATATCCACCTGGCTCTAGTGCAATGTGAGAGTATGGGGTTCATTTTCTAGATTGAGAGTGTGGGCTTCTGTATGTATCACTCTCTGGTTCAGTATGAGATAGTACATTTCATTCTGTATCTGTCCGTCTCTACTGCAGTGTGAAAGTGGGGATTTTCGGTTTCATTCTTTATCTGTTCGTCTCCTCTCGAGCATTACTTGTGTCGTCTCAGTCCTGTACCTCTGAGTCTCTGATTCAGTGTGAGCGGGTCTATCTTCCTCATTTTTCCCGCTGTTCCTCAAATTCAGAAACTACTCTGAAAATAGATTCTTTATTCCCTGAACTATTTTTAGAACAAAAGTCTCTTGCAGTCGATTTATGTTAAAATTGTGAGAGAGACAGTGCACTGATGAATAATGACGGCTGTATGATGCAGTACATCCTGTTTAATAGAGTCACGCGGCAAACCGACCATTCGGCCCGGCATTATTCTGCTTGTGTCTCTTGTTAACACATAGAGCCAATAGAACAGTACACGATCTGTAAAATTTCTGCGGTTTGACAAAACGATCTCTGAAATGTTGAATGAAAATAAGGAAAATAAATGTTTTAATTAATTTAATCAGATAAGTGCATAACTAAAGTAATAAACTGATCGAAATAAAACCCATAGAGGCACCGAGTTTCATATTTGAGCAGGATTTACTAGCGGCGATTGTTAAGTTTGTGGGTTATGTAGAACCCATTTTGTTAAGGACTATTTTTTTCGACATGGTCCCCTCCTACATTTACACACTTAGTCCAGCGGTCGTGAAGCGTACGGATTCCTTCATTGTAGAAGTCGCCGTCTTGGACTCCAGAATTGGTCCACAGCACGGGTGATTGATAAGTTCGAAGGAGATGAATTATACAGTTCATGTTACATGCACGTGCATTTCAGCACTTTGAGTGATTATGTAGAAAGTTTGAAGTTAATAACTCATCATAACTCATTGAAAAATAAATGCACTAGTTTTCCAATGTTGACCGTCTACCTCAGGCCACGAACTTATCAATCAACCCCCTGGTGTAGACGTTTCTCTCACAGTTCTAAACGCGCCCTTCACCGTGTATTCTGCACTCTTATTTTCGCCTATTCTGTCACATATTCCTCAATGTGCACCTGTCCATGAATTAACTAGTTATTTCCCGCTCACAAATAATATAATACTCATTTCGATATACTCATGACAGCTTCAGACTGCTCTGCAATATGCCATGCATTTTTCATTGATAAAATTGTGACAGCCTTGTTCCGTGCAGCACTGAGGGAGTTTGTGAGTGGGAATGCGAGGGAAGCTCAAGTTTCACATTTGGAGTCATCCAAATCTACACACTGCAGCACGCGGTTGATGGAAGAATCCTGATAAATTGATTGAGTCACTGATTACGTCACTGCGCAGCCGGGAATGTTCCCTCCATCAGGGACATGATGGGCGGAAGAGTTACTCCTGTGTTGCAGGACACAGTGTCCTATGTTACACCCATCAGTGCAGAAGACCGAGACGAATAGGGGTGAATGGATCTAAGATGATGAACAAACTGATGTCACAATGTGAACACATCACTTGGACATGTTGGGATCACGGTACAGCGGAGAGCAGGAACAATCCCTGTGATTCACTGCTCCTGCGCTGAACAAGATACCGAATGAGACTAAACTCTGTTGACTGTACATGACCCATCTCCATTCATTCACTGCCCACTTGATTTAGGTACTTCGGTGTGAAAGAACTTAAGACTCCTTGGATATGCAGGGGTTAACCTAATCGCTTTTGAATGCTCTTGAACGTTAGCTGAGCTCTGAGTTGCAAATCTTAGAATCCAGTCCTTGCTAAAGTGTAAACAAGAATGAATGCTCTGGCACCATATTTACGTCATGCTCTTGCTTGTTGAAAATTAGTCCGAAGTTCAAAGTCAGGATGTTTGTTAAAATCTAGTCCTGAGTTCACAGACAAGCAATCATATTCTTAAGTGTTTCTAGTCACCTACGCTGTATCTATATAATAAATTGGGTCTGCAAGATAAGTAGAGTCCCTAAGCACCGCTTTTAGGTGGAAGGAGGCTCTCCATCATATCCTTTAGTCTGACACAATTCTCTGAGTCCGCCTGATTTATTCTATCTGTTGCTCCTCAGATTTTTCCAAAACACTTGGCCACAATAATTCACCTTCTAGGCCTCTCATAACTCTAGCACCTTCTGCCAGATCTCCCCCAGCCTCTGTGCTCAGGAAGGCGAGGTCGAGGGACCATCCAACAGTCCTCTCATTGGCAGACCGGAGGTGGAAGGAGTCAGCAGTTTCAATTTCATCGGTGTTAACCTGTTTGAGGATCCATCCCGGGCCCAGTATATTGATGCAATCTCAAAGGGAGCACGACTGCGGCTGTATTTCATTCAGAGTTTGAGAGGAATCGGTCTGTCACGCAGGACTCTCGCACAATTCGACAGATGTACCGTGGAGAGCATTCTAACTGAAAGCATTACCGTCGGCCATGGAGGGGCCACTGCACAGGATCAGAACAGTCTGCTGGAAGATGTTTTCTCAGAATGCTGCATTATCGGCACTAACCTCCCAAGCACACTAGACACCTTCAAAAGACGATGCCTCAAAATCTGTATCCATCAGTTTAGAGCTCACCCCACTCCCCTCGCTCGCCGAGAGGGCACAGGGGCCCGACCACACGCACTCAGCGTTTCAGGAGCAGCTTCTTCCATCCGCAATAGGATTTGAGAATGGAGATCGATCCGCTGATGAAATCTTCCTCTGTATTTTTCTCTTTCGCTCTGCACGATATATATAATTTATTTCTGTACACACTCTAGTTGTTGTAATTTATAGCTGTGTTATTCTGTAATGGAATGCATGGTTACCACATGACGACAAAAGCACGTGACACGCATCCGGGTCCTGTCTGACTGCAGCTGTGACAGACGGAATGACCCGAATGACGGGACCTGTGATGACGACGTTGCTTTCTTGAGGAGGCGCCTCCTAAGGCTGGGAGGAAGGAGCTCAAGAACGAAATTAGGAGAGCCGGAAGGAGCCATGAGAAGGTCTTGATGGACAGGATTAAGGAAAACCCCAAGGCATTCTACAAGTATGTGAAGGGGGAGGGGATAGGAAGTGAGAGAATAGGACCAAACAAGTGTGACAGTGGAAAAGAATGCATAGAACCGGGGGAGATAGCGGAGGGTAATTGATGAGTAGTTTGCTTCAGTATTCACAACGAAATAAGGATCTTGGCGATTGGATGGATAACCTATAGCGGACTGAGAACTCTGAGTATGTATATATTAAGGAAATGGATGTGCTGGAGCATTTGTTAAGCATCAAGTTGGAGAAGCCTCCGGCTCTTGTTAAAAGCCGACAGCAGCAACGCTCCCGAAATCAACCAACGCCACATCGACGATTGCACATTTGCTGCTTCCCGCACTCGTGCAGAGCTCGTCGATTTATTTAACTTTGCCTCCGACATCCACCCTGCTCTCAAACCTACCCGGTCCACTTCCGACTCCTCGCTTCCCTTCTCCATCTCTGCCTCCACCTCGGAGGACAGTCTATTCACCGGTATATTTAATAAATCTACAGACTCACAGCTGTCCGGACGGTACCTCTTTCCACCCTGTTACTTGTGAATAATGCCACCCCTTCTTTCAGCTCCTCCGTCCCCTCTGTATCTGCTCTCAGGCCGAGGCTTTTCATTCCAGAGAAACTGAGATGTCCTTCTTCTTCAAAGAAAGGTGCTTCCTCTCCCACAACATGAACGCTGCCTCACCCGCATCTCTTCCATTTCACGAACATCTGCCCTTACACCACCCTCCCGCCGCCCCATAACGTATAGAGTTCCTCTTTTTCTCACTTATCACACCGCTAGCCGCATTCTACACATAATTGTACGTAGCTTCCACCACCTCCAACAGGATCCCACCGCCGAGCACATCTTTCCATCCTCATACAACTCCCGACCATTTCTGCTTTCTGCAGGGATGACACCGAATGTGACTTCCTTGTCCTGATCTTCCTCCTGACAATTATCATTGCAACTAGAACAAGCGCAACATCTGCCCTTACACCCCCTCCCTCAGGGCCCAAACAGTTCTTCCAGGTGTGGCGACACCTCACCTGTGGGTCTGTTGGGGTCATCTACTGTATCCGGTCGTTGAGAGCTCCTATATATCAGTGAGACCCAACGAAGATCGGAAGACCACTCCCCCTCGTCGAGCACCTGCCACGAAAAGCGGTGGCCTCCCCTTTCGATTCTACTTCCGGTTCCCATTCTGACATGTCAGTCCGTGTCCTCCTCTACAGCCAAGGCGGCGACACACAGGTTCTAGTACTGACACCTTGTATTCCGTCAGGGTAGCCTCCAATATCCTGGCATGAACATCGATTTCTCTAATGGCTGGTCATTGCCCACACTCAACCCCACAACCTCTTCCCCATTCCGCATTCATGTCTCCCTTTCACAGCTTCTCTTCTCACCTGATCATCCCCACCCTCTGGTGCTCACCCCTAAACAATCCCACCTACCTCCCCCCCCACACACTCTTCCCTTTTTTCTATGGACTTCATTCTGATTCAACCTTCTCCAGACATTTATTTCTTTCACCAATCAACTTCCCAGCTCTTTGTTTCACCACTCCCTCTCTTCCTCTTGCATCTATCAAGTGCCACGTTAACTTTTTCCTCCCCTGCCGCAGTGTTTTAATCTGACTCCTCCCCTTCCTTTCCGGTACCGATGAAGGGTCTCAGCCCGAAAAACAATGATTGTTCACTCTTTTCCGTAGATGCTGCCTGACCTGCTTAGTTACTCTAGCATTTTGCGTGCGTTGCTTTGGATTTCCAGCATCTGCAGACTTTCTGGTGTTTGGTATATCTGTCCGAATTTATTTACCCGCACCGCCACGGAGCCGACAAGAAGGCAGACATAGCTGCGAGTGCTCATGGGTACACCTTTTGTTGTAAGGAAGTGGGAGGATCTAAAGGAGAAATGATTGAGAGTGAGGACAAGCTCCGCCAGACGGAGGAGAGTGATGGTGGAATGCAACTCGTTGGTCTGGTGTCCAAATAGAAATGGAGAGCTTTGGGAACTTCCTTGTGAGGGATGGGGGTGTATAGGGACTGGGCATCGATAATATGATATGGGTCAGTGCACCAGACAACATTGAGTTGATCCAAAGCGTGTGAGCTGTCATGGATGTGTAAAGGAAGGGAATGAACTACGGGGATGAAACTGAGTCAGTGTATACAGATATGAGATCAGCGGGGCAGAACTAGCTGTAACAATGGGTCTACCTGAACAGGCAGGATTGTGGGTCTTGAGTACGAGTTAGAAACTGGAGACGCCGGGTGCGGGAACTATGAAGGCGTTGCAGTGGAAGTTGATCCCCAGAGTGAATAAGGTCAGTGCTGGTGTGGCGGACAATGGCCTGGTGCTCCGCGGTGGGGTCCTGTGGAGGAGTAAGCTGGACAAGATGTCTGAGCGCTGTCGCTGGACTTCCGTCAGGTAGATTTGTCTGAACGAAAATTGATATGCCTGAATTTTAAAGCAATTATCAAGATCTGATCGCGTCGAATATTAGAGGTGAATTCCTGATTTCACTACAGCTCAAGTTAAAAGCATACTAGCGATAACTGAACTGAAATTCCAGCTAATCTGAACTTTCTGCAGCTTTGTTTTTGGAGAGGGCAACGTGAAGCAAAGTGGCACGGCATATTGAGGAATTTCGAGATAAGTTTCCTATTCAGGAAATTGCGAACGTCTGGTTACTAGTTCAATGTTTCTGAAGTGAGGTAGCAACTCTGTATTGTACAGTATGTTTCCAGAAACGCCGAATTAAACCAAGGGGTAATTTTACCGTTGGGGCTCGATTCATAATCTGCTGCTCTACTGATTGGGATGTGTGTGCAAAGTGATTTGGAATGACATTTAATTGTCCGTTTAAGTGGGCACTGTTCACTGTCAGCGCGTCACTTTAATTGTGAGTTACTACTGGGTAGATAGCCTTAAGAAAAGTTAACTGAATTGAATTGAATATATTTGAAAGGCAGAACTGCTGGGAACAACAACGTTTTCAGGAAGTTCAATTTATTCATGCGCTTGTAGAGCAGGTTTGAATTTATTTTCGGAATGGGAAAACTATTTGACCCTTTCAACTGAGCGGCATAGATCTCTAAAATGTTTCAAAACTGAAATAGCGGGGGAGAACAGAAGAGCTTTCATCTGCTCTCTGAATCTGGTCTGGGTCACTCCGTAGATAAATGTATTCGTGCAGATGCTGAAATTCTGAATCACAGAACCCCAAAAGTGTGTCAAATTTTAGACAAGTAGAGCCGACCAAAATCATATCTGATCGGTAGACTGGGGCTTCGGTGTTTGCTGAAACTTGGTAGCTTCAGCCAGACAGAACAATAGAGACAATAAGTCTACCAGCAACGTGCTGATACAGTCGGCAAAGCGGAAAAGTAACTGAACAGAAATCTCCAAAGATGAGAGAATGAGAATGGATGTAGGGATTGGCAGACTCGGCCAGGTCACTCCAAAAGTTTAGATAATGGGCACTTCCACAATGGATCTCTGTGTTTGTAAGACCGGATATTAGGGTGATTTAAATGTGGAAGGTAAAATACATTTTACAGAAAAGAAATTACCCGAGCAATCTAATCTATAATAGAAAAATGAATGTTTTTCTTCTGAAATAACTGAAGGACAGAACTGCTGGGAGAAGTAACGTTTTCAGGGAGTTCAATTCATCAATATGCTTGTAGAGCAGATCTGATTATATTTCTGAATTGATTAATTATTTGACCCTTTCAACTGAGCGGTACAGGCTTCTAAAATATTTCAAAATTAACACAGCTGGGGAAAACATAAGAACTTTCACCTGCTCTCTGAATTTTGTCTGGGTCACACCGTAGATAAATGTATTCGTGCAGCTGCTGAAATTCTGAATCACAGAACCCCAAAACTGTGCTTGAAAAAGCCGAATGGACGTTTCCAGGTCTGTGTAGAGGCATCGCATGAGAATGAAGACCAGAGTGGTTGTCGCCCAACAGAGAAGGAAACTCGCCGACAGGCTGAATAGCAGAATGATGGATTGTCTCCGACTCTCCATCTCCGGATCTCGCTGTTTCCCGCAATTTCCCCGTCCCTTCAGTCCCCTGCGGACTCTGCTCGCCGCCAGTATCTGTCTGACGGTCAGAACATTGAGAGTCAAAATGAGGAAGAAAGGAAGTAGCGGATTCAGCAGACGGTCCACCCAATAAAACCCCTCAAACGATGGCGAGAAAGGCACTACAGGTCTACTGAAACAAATCCAATTACCCCTCACCAACAACGCTATTCTTTCCATATACATGAAATAAAATGGTATGTTTTTAAAAAAGAAGCCGAGAGATAGTGCGCCCATCACCATACCCGCAATTCTGGGGGTGCAGTATTTTGCTTTAAAAGTAGGCGAGCAAATGGCCACAAAGCGATCGAAAGTGAAAGCGACAGTAAACCACACGGAACAGTCAACGGCCACGTGACACAGGGCGTAGTGGACAAGGCAGAACGGAGCGTTGTCCAGGACTCCGTAATTAAATCGGTATGCTCGACTCATCTGGTAGAACAGGACTTCGATAATCACCACCATTAGATCCGCCGCAGCCATCGCCACCAGGTACCGCGTGACGCATTTGGAGAGACCGCAGTTTCCCCGGCTGAGAATGATGATCGCCACAAGGTTAACTGCAGTGAGACACAAAAGACCAAAATTAAGAATTTATTAAAAATTCAGCCACATTTTGCGTGGAGATACAACCATGATCTGTTCGCTGGAAGTAAAATCTGTTGTTCATCTCTGCTGGACATTATCAGTGGAAGTAAAGAATAGCTGTGTTTTTGCGGTTTGTTTGAAAGCCTGACCGCAGCACAAAGCGCTTTACAGGAGCACCTGCTGCTTTGTCTCCTCACGTTCACCGATGCAGCAGCGATGAGTAGAGTCCAAGAATGACAGATCACAGAAACGCTCCCTTCGGCCCATATCTCCATGCCGACCGGCACGGCCATCTGAGCTGCTCGCGTTCGTTCGCGTTTGGATCACATCTCTCTAAGGCTTTCGCATTTCTCAAACTGTCCAGATGTATTTTAAATATTGTTAACGACTCTGTATCGCCCATTTCCTTTGTCAGGCTGTTCAATACACAGAGCAACTTCTGTGTGAGAAAACGTCGCTCGGAATCCAGCTACATTTCTGCCCTCTGATCTTAAATCTACCCCCCTTTGTTCACGATTACCCAACCACACGGAGATGAATGACTGTATCTGTACATTATCATAGCTTTATGCATCTTTAATAAGCCATCCGCGAATTGCCTGCCTCAAAGAATAAAATGCCACTCGGCCGAAACTTTCCATGAAACTGAAGCCCTGGAGTTCCGGCAGCATCTTTGTAAATATTCTTTACATTCCGTTCAGCGTACAACTGCCTTTCCCATAACAGGGCGACCAAAACTGTTCACGGAACTCCAAGCGCGGTATCTCCAAGGAGAGGGGTAGTGTAATTGAAGTGCGCATCTACGTTTCTTTCTAGAGGCTTTAGTTATTATTCGATTGCAAGGTCAGATTCTGAAACCAAGATCTCGCACCCCAGCAACCTTCTAACTATTTTCTTTTACTAATTCGGGGACAAACCATTGCTCTGAGCAGAATATTTTTACACGGTTTGCAAAGTGCACGGCACTTTAAATGTATTTTTATATATGTAATATCCATGTGGAACAATGATAAAACACAACACAACACAGGTAAATGCTGTCAGCACCGCTAACAAGGAGTATGCCAAAGTGAAATGTTCCGAATGAACGGCGTAGGTGGTTTCTGTCTTTATTGTGACCATTTTTGACAGTGTCGCAACCTGAAATAATGACAACGCAAATTTATGGATTATATTGAGTAATACAGTTAATTTCACGGCATTACATAATTATGTTAACGATGATTTCAAAAATAATATTTGACAGTGTCGCAACCTGAAATAATGACAACGCAAATTTATGGATTATATTGAGTAATACAGTTAATTTCACGGCATTACATAATTATGTTAACGATGATTTCAAAAATAATATTTGACAGTGTCGCAACCTGAAATAATGACAACGCAAATTTATGGATTATATTGAGTAATACAGTTAATTTCACGGCATTTCATAATTATGTTAACGATAATTTCAAAAATAATATTTACGGAGTGACCCATTTCAGTTCTGGCGCAGCTGCGTACCCGCGCATCTGCGAGGGAACAGTGCTGACACCAAGAAATATAGATCAGAATTTGTGAATGGAAAAACCTAGGAATTGTCCAAGAGTAGAAAATGGATCGTCCTTTAATTGAACAGCTCTGGGAGGGGAAAATAGAAGGGGAAAAGATTAGTTTCCCTTTCAGAAAGAGGGAAGAGATTTTTTTTTTAGTGGAAATGGGTAAATTTCCATTTGGGCGCCAGACGCTGGAAGATGCGTGTGCGAGTGTTTGAGGAGCGACAAGAGTCTCTGGATCACAGCCGTGGCGGCGGATCGCTTGTGGTGAAATGGAGCCCGACCGCACGGCCGCGCCGTTGGAATTCCTGTCTTTAGACGAGTCCCTTTCACCCTTCCCTAACAAGCTGGCCTCGGTGACGAAGCACACGACACTACCAAGTTGCTGTAAAATCTCATTTGTTTCACAAATGTCCTTTAGGGATGGAGAATATTCGGCTTTATCTGGATCTTATGTGACTGTAGACCCAAGAATCCTGTGTATTGTTACATTAATCCTCAGATTGGGAAAACTGGAGAGCCGGTAATAATATCAGAATTGCCTGTGATGCTCACTTCCCGTGAGTCCGAACAGGAAAAGGGAACAGAATTCCACAAGCTGATATCAAAGCTATTTCATGTGCGTATAAGCGCTAATCTACTGCTCACGTGACAGGGTTGGAAGGAATGCGGTCCGCTCATGACGGGAGGTTTCGATAGACATGGACTGTGTGTGTTACGTCCGTGCAGCTCGAGGTCTCACGTCACAACTGAGAAGACTACGGGCTGTTCCAGTGACAAGTCTGCATGAACCAGGTTAAAGTATTAACAGGGCAGGAGACTGAGAGGAACGAGACGGCATATTTGGGATGTTTAATAAACACCGATTAAAATCACATCAGCTGTAGCTGAGAGCGGCGGGAGGTCTCTGTTTCTGTATAAGTAATCGAAAGGCACTTACCCGGGATACCGACAATTACAATCACAGTGTAATAAATAGCACTCTCTTCAAGCATTGTTAATCCAAGGCTGTTAGTATTTACAGTTCTGTTCGGAATGTTCCCAATTTCTAAATGTCATAAAAGTTGTAAATAGCCAGTAAATGAATTCAAGCAGTTATAACAAAGCCCAGAGAGGAAATTTCTTTTGCGCCTACTGGGTAAAACTCTTCACGGATCACACGTTGTTGAGAGCCCACCGCGTCTGGATGTTTCCGTCCTCAATGTAGCTGAAGCACAGAATGACATTCTTTTATAGACTAATCGGTTACCAGTAATGATAACAACTTGTACATTGACGGGTGGCAATTACTGCTAATTAGCAATTACTTCTCTGATTTAGCGAACCGTAATGCCAATGGGGAAATAACAAGCCTTATTTCATTGAACTGAACGCAACACCAGTCTTGAAGCCACAAGAGACGGCCGATGCTGAAATTATAACTCCAAATGCGATGTTGGCAAACTACTCCGTGCCCACCTCATCAGCGCTGATTCCACTCTCACATTGAGCACAAACAAAACCAGTTTCTCCCTGGATTGAATTCCGGCAAAATTTAAAAAAATATTTTCTGCCATCTATAGATTCCATTCCGATTCCTCTCATGGTTGAACATAAAAATGCCTGTGTTATTGGTATTACCTTCGCAGTACCCTGCAAAAATAAATGTAGGACCGACAATTAGGACCACAGCATCACATAAAGCGATACTAAAAACCATTATTAGCAGACGCACACACACACACACACACACACACACACACACACACACACACACACACACACACACACACACACACACGCACACAGCACACACTCGCACAATACATACACGCACAAACATACTCTCTCTCCCTCACACACGCGCGCGCACAAACACGGGCACGCAGGCAAATGAACGTCAGTACATGTATTAAATTCTTTATTAAATTCATGTCGTAAATTCTTTGTCGATCTCCCAGTTCATGGCTTTCTCTTCCCAACGCGTTGAACACGATATTTCACGGTGGAGTCAGCGTATCGATTAAGGGGTTGAAGAAACAAAGGCGACATTGAAACAGCTTCAAGGCCATGTTGTAGAAACAAGAATTATTCACAGCAGAATTAAAGAAGAAGAACAATAAATTGGGAAAAGAGAGTAATAGGCCAGTCTGCCAGTGAGAGGATAGGATTGAGCATGCAGTTGACCACAAGGTGAAAATGAAGAGAGGATTAATATGCATTTGGCAAAAATGCTGAAGCAGTGAGAGAAAACGACAGCAGCACAGAGAAACTCGACAAACGCGTTAAAGTAAGAGTGTTCGCTTCATTCTCCACCTGCCTGTCGGCGGTATACAGTGGAGGGGGTGTTCATTCTGTGCCTAACATCTCCGGTGCAATGTGACAGTATGGAGTATTTATGACAGTATTTATAGATATCAGTCCCTGGTACAGATTAAGAATGTGTGGTTCTATAGTTCTCAATCTCCGGTTTATTGTGAGAGTGCACATATCATATTGTACATACCAGTCTCTGCTACAGTGTGAGAGTGTGGGTTTCATTCTGTATCAGTCAGTCTGTGTTACAGTGTGAGAGTGTGGATTTCATTCTGTATCTGTCAGTCTCTGCTACAGTGTGAGAGTGTGGGGTTCATTCTGTATCTGTCAGTCTCTGTTACAGTGTGAGAGCGTGGATTTAATTCTGTATCTGTCAGTCTCTGCTACAGTGTGAGAGTGTGGGTTTCATTCTGTATCTGTCCGTTTCTGTTACAGTGTGAGAGCGTGGATTTCATTCTGTATCTGTCAGTCTCTGCTACAGTGTGCGAGTGTGGGTTTCATTTTGCATCTGCTTGTCTCTGCTCGATCGTTAAGTGTTATCGATTGAGTTCTGTACCCGTAACCGACTGACTTAATGGGAGTAGCTGTATTATTTCTCCGACTTTCGCGGTTCCTCAAATCTAGTATCTACTCTTAAACCTGTTGCTGTCTTCATATATAAGTGCGTAAGTAAATTCATGAACTGATAGAAGTCGAACGCATAGAGGCAGAATGTTTCATGTTCCAGCGGTGTGTATACAAATAGATTTCCCTCCACTATTTTAATTGCTACCTTCACCATGTATCTCTGCCCTCTTAAGTTTGACAATTCTTTTGCACAATTCTTGAGCGCAACTGTGTGAGTTTTTTCCAGTGATGTCCGACTCGTAAATAATGCAATATTAATTTTGATTCTCTTGTGTGAGCTTCAGACTGGTCTGTATCATGCCTTCCATGTTTTATTGACAAAATAGTTACAGCCTTGTCCTGTGTAGTAGAGAGAAAGTTTGTGATTAGGGTGTGTAGGAATGTCAGGATCCACATTTGTAATAATCAAATGAGGTAGGGGTTATATGGGAGGGAGGGTTCCAGTGGCGGCACAACATTGTGGGCCGAAGGGCCTGTACTGTGCTGTACTGCTGTATGTTCTATGTTCAATGATCCAAATTGTTTCATGCAGAAAAAACACCAGATCCCATTAGGTGCCACCAGTTATAAAACATACCCGCTGTGTACACAGTTCTCCATCAGCCCTGGACGATATCAATGTTTGCTTCATTTTGATCCCCAGCTTCCATGTATAATATTTACTTTCGATACCGTGAATTCCAGAGCTGTCTACAGTTCCTTCCATCTTTTAAACTACCTTCTCCATATCTGTAGTATCTGTGTGTATGTGTATTTGATTTTGTGTGTTTATTTGTTTGTTCGTGTGTCCATGTGTGCGTGTGAGAGTGTATATATGTATATGTATATGCGGTTGTGTGTACTGAAATACCTGTTATACAGTGTATCTTATAAAGTATATGAATACAATTTCCTTTTCGAGCTTTGGAAGTTGAAACGGTAAGGTGACGGACAAAGCCACAGTTGAATCCACCTGACCAACAGTAAGTTGCTGAAATATTGTGGCGTTCAGTTAGCTGTAGGAGTATAATGGTCTGGTAAGGCTGCCATTCACTGTCTTGTGGGTTACGAGAACAACAACCAACACGTTTGACTCTGCTGTAATTACCGGCATAATAGTTTCTGTCATTTATAGATTCAACTCCGTAAACAGATGTCTTCAGCTCCTGCTTTAACATAATATACCAGTGTACTTGGGATTATCTGCGCTGTGCCCTGGTAGAAATAAATACAGGATCTCCACATAAAGTCACACATGATGTAAATTCAATTTAGAAACCATAATACACACAGACACACACACACACATAGTCTTTCTCTATCTCACTCGCTCACATACACTTCCTCCATCTGACTCTCTATCTCGTCGACACTCTATCCCTCCCCCGTCCTTTTCTCCATCTCTTACTGCGAATGTATTAAATTATTTACTGATGTCCCTATTCATGTCTTTCTCTTACGTCACTGAACACGTTAAATAACATATTTTACGTCACAGTCTGCAGTTAGATTAAGGGACAGAAAAAAAGAGATACGACTTGTGGCAGAAAGCGATATTCAAAGGAGCATGAAAGAAAAATGAACAGTAAATGTAGAACAGAGGGTAATAGCTCAGTCTGCCAGATAGCAGAGGGTTCAGGATGCAGGTTTCAAGCAGAAGTTGAACAGAAGGTTGAATTGTAATTCACATAAATTACAGAGGAGAGACTGAGAACGACAGCAGTGCAGAGACAAACAACAAACAGGAGCGATTCCATCTCATAATATGTGTGTTCTGGTGCGATGTGAGATTGGGGAACGGGTTCATTTTGTAGAAATCAGTCCCTGGAATAGACTGAGAGTGTGGGATTCTGTAGGTGTCATACTCGGGTTCAGTGTGAGCGTGTGGGGTTCATTGTGTATCAGCAGTCTCCGTTACACTGTGAGAGTATGGATTTCATTCTGTATCTTTCAGTCTCTGTTACACTGTGAGAGTGTGGGTTTCATTCTGTATCGGCAGTCTCTGTTACACTTTGAGAGTGAGGGTTTCATTCTGTATCTGTCAGTCTCTGTTACACTGTGAGAGTGTGGGTTTCATTCTGTATCTGTCAGTCTCTGTTACAGTGTGAGAGCGTGGATTTCATTCTGTATCTGTCAGTCTCTGCTACAGTGTGAGAGTGTGGGTTTCATTCTGTATCTGTCCGTTTCTGTTACAGTGTGAGAGCGTGGATTTCCTTCTGTATCTGTCAGTCTCTGGTACAGTGTGCGAGTGTGGGTTTCATTTTGCATCTGCTTGTCTCTGCTCGATCGTTAAGTGTTATCGATTGAGTTCTGTACCCGTAACCGACTGACTTAATGGGAGTAGCTGTATTCTTTCTCCGACTTTCGCTGTTCCTCAAATCTAGTATCTACTCTTAAACCTGTTGCTGTCTTCATATATAAGTGCGTAAGTAAATTCATGAACTGATAGAAATCGAACGCATAGAGGCAGAATGTTTCATGTTCCAGCGGTGTGTATACAAATAGATTTCCCTCAACTATTTTAATTGCTACCTTCACCATGTATCTCTGCCCTCTTAAGTTTGACAATTCTTTTGCACAATTCTTGAGCGCAACTGTGTGAGTTTTTTCCAGTGATGTCCGACTCGTAAATAATGCAATATTAATTTTGATTCTCTTGTGTGAGCTTCAGACTGGTCTGTATCATGCCTTCCATGTTTTATTGACAAAATAGTTACAGCCTTGTCCTGTGTAGTAGTGAGGAAGTTTGTGATTAGGGTGTGTAGGAATGTCAGGATCCACATTTGTAATAATCGAATGAGGTAGGGGTTATATGGGAGGGAGGGTTCCAGTGTCGGCACAACATTGTGGGCCGAAGGGCCTGTACTGTGCTGTACTGCTGTATGTTCTATGTTCAATGATCCAAATTGTTTCATGCAGAAAAAACACCAGATCCCACAAGGTGCCACCAGTTATAAAACATACCCGCTGTGTACACAGTTCTCCATCAGCCCTGGACGATATCATTGTTTACTTCATTTTGATCCCCAGCTTCCCTGTATAATATTTACTTTCGATACCTTGATTTTCAGAGCTGTCTACAGTTCCTTCCATCTTTTAAACTACCTTCTCCATATCTGTAGTATCTGTGTGTATGTGTATTTGATTTTGTGTGTTTATTTGTTTGTTCGTGTGTCCATGTGTGCGTGTGAGAGTGTATATATGTATATGTATATGCGGTTGTGTGTACTGAAATACCTGTTATACAGTGTATCTTATAAAGTATATGAATACAATTTCCTTTTCGAGCTTTGGAAGTTGAAACGGTAAGGTGACGGACAAAGCCACTGTTGAATCCACCTGACCAACAGTAAGTTGCTGAAATATTGTGGCGTTCAGTTAGCTGTAGGAGTATAATGGTCTGGTAAGGCTGCCATTCACTGTCTTGTGGGTTACGAGAACAACAACCAACACGTTTGACTCTGGTGTAAATGCCGGCATAATAGTTTCTGACATTTATAGATTCAACTCCGTAAACAGATGTCTTCATCCCCTGCTTTAACATAATATATCAGTGTATCTGGGATTATCTGCGCTGTGCCCTGGTAGAAATAAATACAGGATCTCCACATAAGGTCACACATGAAGTAAATTCAATTTAGAAACCATAATACACACAGACACACACACACACACATAGACTTTCTCTATCTCACTCGCTCGCATACACTTCCTCCATCTGTCTCTCTATCTCGTCGACACTCTATCCCTCCCCCGTCCTTTTCTCCATCTCTTACTGCGAATGTATTAAATTATTTACTGATGTCCCTGTTCATGTCTTTCTCTTACGTCACTGAACACGTTAAATAACATATTTTACGTCACAGTCTGCAGTTAGATTAAGGGACAGAAAAAAGTGATACGACTTGTGGCAGAAAGCGATATTCAAAGGAGCATGAAAAAAAAATGAACAGTAAATGTAGAACAGAGGGTAATAGCTCAGTCTGCCAGATAGCAGAGGGTTCAGGATGCAGTACGTTTCAAGCAGAAATTGAACAGAAGGTTGAATTGTAATTCACATAAATTACAGAGGAGAGACAGAGAACGACAGCAGTGCAGAGACAATCAACAAACAGGAGCGATTCCATCGCATAATATGTGTGTTCTGGTGCGATGTGAGATTGGGGACCGGGTTCATTTTGTAGAAATCAGTCCCTGGTATAGACTGAGAGTGTGGGTTTCTGCAGGTGTCATTCTCGGGTTCAGTGTGAGAGTGTGGGGTTCATTCTGTATCAGCAGTCTCCGTTACACTGTGAGAGTATGGATTTCATTCTGTATCTTTCAGTCTCTGTTACACTGTGAGAGTGTGGGTTTCATTCTGTATCGGCAGTCTCTGTTACACTGTGAGAGTGTGGGTTTCATTCTGTATCGGCAGTCTCTGTTACACTGTGAGAGTGTGGGTTTCATTCTGTATCTGCCAGTGTCTGTCTCAGTGTGCGAATGTGGATTTCATTCTGTATCTGTTAGTCTCAGCTGCAGGGTGAGAGTGTTGGGTTCATTCTGTAACTGTCAGTCTCTGCTACAGTGTGAGAGTGTAGTTTTCATTCTGTGTCTGCCAGTTTCTGTTACAGCGAGAGAGTGTAGGTTTCATTCTGTACCTGTCAGTCTCTGCTACAGTGTGAGAGTGTGGGTTTCATTCTGTATCTGTCAGTCTCTGCTGCAGTGTGAGAGTGTGGGTTCATTCCGTATCTGTTAGTCTCAGCTGCAGGGTGAGAGTGTTGGGTTCATTCTGTAACTGTCAGTCTCTGCTACAGTGTGAGAGTGTAGTTTTCATTCTGTGTCTGCCAGTTTCTGTTACAGCGAGAGAGTGTAGGTTTCATTCTGTACCTGTCAGTCTCTGTTACAGTGTGAGAGTGTGGGTTTCATTCTGTATCAGTCAGTCTGTGTTACAGTGTGAGAGTGTGGGTTTCATTCTGTATCTGTCGGTCTCTGCTACAGTGTGAGAGTGTGGGTTCATTCTGTATCTGTCAGTCTCTGTTACACTGTGAGAATGTGGGTTTCATTCTATTTCTGTCAGTCTCTGCTGCAGTGTGAGAGGGTGGGTGTTACGTATTCAGGCCTCAATGAATATATGAGTTAGGCGAGGGTTTATATAACAAATAACACGTTCATTAATCACTGAAAACAAACCCCCCAAAAGTAAATAAACACTAACGTAACCGGAAACAGCTGCTGTGCGGTAGCTCAAACAGTTCTTAAAGCGATGTTGCAAAAACAGTTCTTTAAAGTAGTATTGTCAAAAGTTCGATTTGCTCACAGTTCATTTAAAAGGATAGACTTTATAAGACGATTTAATTTCTCTTTCGCGTCGCTTTACTTCGATCCCCGACGTCGAACTTTTCCCACTACGATTTTAACGAAACGGCTTAAAGGCACTGACATTTCCTTTATCACACTGTCCTCAATCTCCTGCTATCCCGCAGAGATTAACACCAGGACAGTCCACGAATTCCTTTCGGATAAGGATTACATAAGGTCGAAACCCGTTTCACCGTCGTAAATAGATTCTCCTCGATCTTTAACTTCCGAACTCCGATCTTCTCTCTCCACTGATTCCTCAAACTAGCAGCATTCTTAAGAACCTGCTGGCAATGACCTTTTAAACTTTAGGCATTAGATAAATCTTCACCCTTCAACTAAACTCCGTCATCACATTAAATCACGCAGTGGCATGAATTCAACTTGCCAAATCCAGCCACGAACTGCTCCTCCTCACAGGGTGGGGTCTTCCTTTTATAACCTGTAAAAAAAACCTGTCAAATGATCTCTACTGGTGGGAATATGACATCATTCCACCATCACAAGACCATTACCTCAAGTCCAGTATAGCTTTAACCCCAGTCACGTGTCAAGGGTCCACTGTCATGTCACGAGTACGTAACAGTGGGTTTCATTCTGTATCTGTCGGTTTCCGCTACAGTGTGAGAGTGTGGGTTTCATTCTATATCTGTCAGTCTCTGCTACAGTGTGAGAGTGTGGGTTTCATTCTGTATCTGTCAGTCTCTGTTATAGTGTGAGATTGTGGAGTTCATTCGGTATGTGTCAGTCTCTGTTACAGTGTGGGAGTGTGGGCTTCATTCTGTATCTGTCAGTCTTTGCTACAGTGTGAGACTGTGGGTTTCATTCTGTATCTGTCAGTCTCTGTTATAGTGTGAGATTGTGGGCTTCATTCAGTATCTGTCAGTCTCTGCTGTAATGTGAGACTGTGGGTTTCATTCTTTGTCTGTCAGTCTCTTTTACACTGTGAGAATGTGGGTTTCATTCTGTATCTGAGTCTCTGCCACAGTCTGAGAGGTTGGGTTTCAATCTGTATCTGTCAGTCTGTGTTACAGCGTGAGAGTGTGGGTTTCATTCTTTTCCTGTCTGTCTCTATTACTGTGACGGTGTGGGTTTCATTCTGTATCTGTCAGTCTGCGTACAGCGTGAGAGTGTGGGTTTCATTCTTTTCCTGTCTGTCTCTATTACTGTGACGGTGTGGGTTTCATTCTGTATCTGTCAGTCTGCCTACAGTGTGAGAGTGTGGGTTTCATTCTGTATCTGTCAGTCTCTGTTATAGTGTGAGATTGTGGAGTTCATTCGGTATGTGTCAGTCTCTGTTACAGTGTGGGAGTGTGGGCTTCATTCTGTATCTGTCAGTCTGCCCACAGTGTGAGAGTGTGGGTTTCATTCTGTATCTGTCAGTCTGCCCACAGTGTGAGAGTGTAGGTTTCATTCTTTATCAGTCAGTCTCTGTTCGAGTATTTCGTGTGGCGTCTCAGTCCTGCACCTGTGAGACTCTGATTCAATGTGAGCGGGTCTATTTTTCCTCCTTCTTTCTCGCTGTTTCTCAAATTCAGAAAATACTCTGAAAATACATATTGTATTCCCAGAGCTATTTTTAGAACAAGAGTCTCCGGCATTTGGTTTATGTTAAAATTGTGAGAGAGACAGTGCACTGATGAATAATGACGGCTGTATGGAGCAGGACATGCTGTGTAATAGAGTCATACGGCAAACAGACTGTTGGACCCAGCATTATTCGGCATGCGATTCTTGCTAAAACCCATAGAGCCAATTGAACAGCAGCCGATCCGTAAAATTTCGGTGTTTTGACAAAACAATCTCTGAAATGTTGAATGAAAATAAGGAAACTAAATATTTTAATTAATTTAATCAAACAAGTGCATAATTTAATTAATAAACTGATCGAAATAAAACCCATAGAGGCATCGAGTTTTTTTTGTTTGAGCAGGTTTTATGAGGGTTGATTCATTAGTTCGTGGCTAAGGTAGAAGGAGTCAACTTTAGAAAACCAAACACGTTTAATTTTCAACGTAGTCCCCTCCTACATTTACACACTCAGTCCAGCTGTCGTGAAGCGTACGGATTCCTTCTTTGTAGGAGTCGCCGTCCTGGACCTCCAGAAGTGGTCCACAGCACGGGTGATTGATGAGTTCGAAGAAGATGAATTATGCAGTTCATGTTACATGCACGTGCATTTCAGCTCTTTGTATGATTATTCAGAAAGTTTGAAGTTAATAACTCATCATAACTCTTTGAAAAATAAATGCACCAGGTTTGTAAAGTTGACAGCTTCGACCTCAGGCTACAAACTTATCAATCACTCCCCGCTATAGACATTTCTCTCACAGTTCTAAATTGCTCCTTCACCGTGTATTCTGCACTCTTATGTTCGCCGATTCTGTCACCTATTCCTCAATGTGCACCTGTCCATGAATTAACTAGAGTTATTTGCCACTCACAAATAATATAATATTCATTTCGATTTTCTTATGACAACCTCAGACTGCTCTGCAGTATGCCATGCATTTTTCATTGATAAAATTGTGACAGCCTTGTTCCGTACAGCACTGAAAGTGTTTGTGAGTGGGAATGAGAGGGGACATCAAGTTTCTCATTTGGATTCTTCCAAAGCTGCTCATTGCAGCACGCGGTTGATGGAAGAATCTTGAGAATTTGGCGTCACTGATTACGTCACTGCACAGACGGGAATGCTCCCCCCGTCAGGGACATGATGCGCGGAAGAGTTGCTCCTGTGTTGCCGGATACAGTGTCCTATATTACACCCATCAGTGGAGAAGACCGAGACGAATGAGGGTGAATGGACTTAAGATGCTGAACAGACTGATATCACAATGTAAACACATGACCTGGACATGTTGGAATCATGGAACAGCAGAGAACAGGAACAAGCCCTGTGACTACTGCTCCTGTGCTGAACACGATACCGAATGACACTAAACTCTGTTGACTGTACCTGACCCATCTCCATTCATTCACTGCATTTTCCTCTGCTACGCCAACAACGTCGTAAACAACAATGTATTACCGACTGCCACAATTGACAGATTTTACTGGTGCCCAGCATTATCAGTGAAACAAACAAACTTGTCCCGCGCATCTGAGCTACTCTCCTCTCGTGTTAAATACAGAACATCGCCCACTAGATATTTCTACCTTTGTGTGAAAGAATTTAAAACTCTCTAGACATGCGGGGGTTAACCTAATCGCATAGGAATGCTCCTAAAATTTACCTGAGGTCTGAGTTGCAAGTCATAGAACCTAATCCTTGCTAAAGTCTAAACAAGAATGCTACGGCATCATATTGACGTCGTGCTCTTATTTGTTGAAAATTTGTCCGAAGTTCAAGGTCACGTTATTTGTTCCAATCTAGTACAAATTTCACAGTCAAGCAACATTATTCTTCAGTGTTTTTAGTTACCTACGCTGGGTCTATATAATGAAGCGGGTCTGCAGGATAAGCAGAGACCCTGAACACCATTTTTAGGTGTCCGAGCTCTCTATAATATCATGCAATAAAGTCCTTTAGTCTGAAACAATTCCCTGAGTCGGCCTGATTTAATCTGTCTGCTGCTCCTGAGATTTATCCGCAGCACTTGTCCGCAACAATTCACCTTCTAGGCCTCTCATAACTCTATCAGGTTCTGCCGGATCTACCCCTCAGCCTCTGTGTCCAGGAAGGGGAGGTAGAGGGACCATCCGACAGTCCTCTCGTTGACGGACCGGAAGTGGAAGGAGTGAGCAGTTTCAATTTCATTGAGGATCCATCCCGGGCCCAATATATTGATGCAGTCTCAAAGAGAGCACCACTGTGGCGATTCGTCATTCAGAGTTTAAGAGGAATCGGTTTGTCACGTAGGACTCTCGCACATTTCGACAGATGTACCGTGGAGAGCATTCTGACTGAAAGCATCACCGTCCGCCATGGAGGGGCCACTGCACAGGATCAGAACAGTCTGCTGGAAGATGTTTTCTCGGAAGGCTGCATCATAGGCGCTAGCCTCCCAAGCACCCAAGACACCTTCAGAAGACGATGCCTCAAAATGCTGCGTCCATCAGTAAAGAGCTCTCCCCACCCACCTCGCTCGCCGAGAGGGCACAGGGGCCCGACCACACAAACTCAGCGTTTCAGGAGCAGCTTCTTCCATCCGCAATCAGATATGAGAATGGAGATCGATCCGCTGATGACATCTAGCTCTGTATTTTTCCCTTTCGTTCTGCACGATATATTTAATTTATTTCTGTACAGACTGCATTATTGTAATTTATAGCTGTATTATTCTGTAATGCAATGTGCGGTTACCGCATGACGACAAAAGCACTTGACACGCATACGGGTCCTGTCTGACTGCAGCTGTGACAGACGGAATGACCTGAGTGACGGGACCTTTGATGACGACGTTGCTTTCTTGAGGAGGCGCCTCCAGTAGATACTTCTCACTCCGAGAAGCGACGTGATTGTGATGCGTTGACAGCTACACTGCTTCGTTGAGAGAGTGGGGAGTGAGGGACATCGGACACTTCGAAGCCCAGAGTCAGAAGCAGGAAGATGTTGGAGCAGGGCAGGGTACTGCTGGACTGTAGCTCCTAATCCTGGTCCCGTCAATTTAGGATAGATGTGGACGACTCCATCATGTAGCCGAGAATATTCCTGGGAATACTTCCTTGGGTAAGGATGCTCAGACCCAGGTTAGACTGGAAAAGCTGTTATTACTCGTCCTGGAGCAGAGAAGCCGAAGAAGTGTACAAAGGCTCTGGTAAATCTAGTCAAAAAGAAAAGAAGAGATGACGAAAGGTTTAAAAAGCTAGGTACTGATAGAGAGCTGGAAGGTTATAAGGCCAGCAGAAAGGAGCTCAAGAAAGAAATTAGGAGAGCTGGATGTGGCCATGAGAAGGCCTTGGCGGGCAGGATTAAGGAAAACCGCAAGGCATTCTACAGGTATGTGAAGTGGAAGAGGATAGGAAGTGAGGGAATAGGACCAATCAAGTGTGACAGTGGAAAAGAGTGTCTAGAACCGGGGGAGATAACAGGGGTACTTAATGAGTACTTCGCTTCAGTATACATTACGGAGAAATGTTCTTGGCAAATGTAGGGAGAACCTACAGCGGACGGAAACGCTTGAGCATGTAGATATTACGGAAGTGGATGTGCCGGAGCTTTGGGAAAGCATCAGTTTGGGTAAGTCACCGTGTATTGCACAGAGCCTACAGCAGCAAAAAATCACTGGATATTGTTCAAAGCCTACAACAGCAACGTTCCCCATATCATACAACGCTACATCGACGATTGTTGCTGCTCCCTGCATGGTGCTGACCTCCTCGATTTATTCAACTTTGCCTCCAACTTCCACCCTCAGATTTAGCTGGTCCATTTCCGACTCCTCCCTTCTCTTTCTCCATCTCTGTCTCCATCTCCGGAGACAGTCTATCCGCTGGTATATTTAATAAACCTACTGCTTCACGGCAGTCCGGACGGCACCACTTTCCACTCTTTCGTTTGTAAATAATGCCACCCCTTCAATCAGCTTCTCCGTCCTGTCTGTGTCTGCTCTCATGCTGAGGCTTTTTCATTCCAGAGCAGCTGATTCTACTTCCGGTTCCCATTCTGACATGTCAGCCCGTGGCCTCCTCTACTGCCAAGACGGCGACACACAGGTTCGAGTACTGACACCTTGTATTCCGTCAGGGTAGCCTCCAATATCCTGGCATGAACATCGATTTCTCTAATGGCTGGTCATTGCCCACACTCACCCCCACAACCTCTTCCCCATTCCGCATTCATGTCTCCCTTTCACAACTTCTCTTCTCACCTGATTTTCCCCACCCTCTGGTGCTCTCCCCTAACCAATCCCACCTCCCTCCCCTCCCCCACACTCTTCCCTTTTTTCTATGGACTTGATTCTGCTCGATTCTGATTCAACCGTTCTCCAGACCTTTATTTCTTTCTCTAATCAACTTTCCATCTTTTTATTTCACCTCTCCCTCTACCACAGTTGCATCTATCAACTTCCACCTTAACTTATCTTCCCCTCTCAGAGGTTTCTAACCACACTTCTCCCCTTCTTTTCCGGTACCGATGAAGGGTCTCAGCCCGAAAAACAATGATTGTTCACTCTTTTCCGTAGATGCTGCCTGGCCTGCTTAGTTACTCTAGAATTTTGCGTTCGTTGCTTTGGATTTCCAGTATCTGCAGACTTTCTGGTGTTTGGTATATCTGTCTGAATTTATTTACCCGCGCCTCCACGGAGCCGACAAAATGGCAGACATAGCTGGGACGTCTTGCGTGTGCTCGTTGGTACACCTTTTGTTGTAAGGAAGTGGGAGGATCTAAAGGAGAAATGATTGAGAGTGAGGACAAGCTCCGCCAGTCGGAGGAGAGTGATGGTGGAATGGAAGTCGTTGGGTTTGGTGTCCAGATAGAAACGGGGAGCTTTGGGAACTTCCTGCTCAGGGATGGGGGTGTATAGGGACTGGGCATGGAAGGTATATATAATATGATATGTGTCAGGGCACCAGACGACATTGAAAAGATGCAAAGCGTGTGAGCTGTCAGGGATGTGTATGGGAAGGGAATGAACCATGGCGGATGAAACGGAGTCAAAGAATACAGATATGATTTTAGTGGGGCAGAACAATCTGTAAAGAAGTATTTACCTGAACACGGACGACTGTGGGTATTGGATATGAGGTAGAAACGGGAGACGCCGGTTGTGGGAACTATGAGGGCCCTGCAGTGGAATTTTATCCCCAGAGCTAGTAGTTTTGGGGACAAAGGCCTGATGCTCCGTGGTGGGATCCTTTTCGTGGTGGGATAAGAAGGAGAAGATGTCTGAGAGCTGACGCTGGGCCTCCGGAAGGTAGATCTGTCTGAGCGCAAATTAATCTGTCTGGAATTTAGAGCAATAATCAAGCACTGATTGCACCTAAAATTAGTGGGGAATTTCGGATTTCGCTACTCCATAAGTTATAAACATTCTGATAGCGATAACGAAACTGAAACTACAGCTAAACTAACTTTTATGAAACTTTGTTTTGGAGAGGGCAACGTGAAGCAAATCGGCATGACATGTTGAGGAATTTCGACATAAGTTTGCTATTCAGGAAATTGCTAACGACTTGCTACTAGTCCAATGTTTTTGAAGCGAGATAGCAATTCTGTATTGCACAGTTATGTTTCAAGGAATTCTGAATTAAATCAAGGGGCAATTTGAACGTTAGGGCTCGATCATAATATGTTGCTCGACTGATTGGGAAGTGTGTGTAAAGTGATTTGGAATGGCATTGTATTGTCCGTTTAAGTGGGCAGCGTTCACTGTCAGCGCGTCACTTTAATTTTGAGTTAATACTAGGTAGATAGCCTTAGGAAAATTTAACTGAATTGAATATATTTTTGACATCCTTCATATAATGTGCGAAAATCTCTACTTTTTCCGTCTAAATGTGCAAAGTGCAATTATAGTAATTTATAATCAATCGTGTTTAGTACTACTTCTTAGACAGTTTGGACTGCTCTTTCTTATTTTAACATAACGGCAGCCAATATCTTACCGGAACAAGGACAGACGTCTGGATTTCCAGACATATTCCGCTCTTTTCGCCATGCCTGATCAGACATGCAGTGTGACCGCAGTGAATGTGATCGGATGAGAAACAGGCATAGATCTTTTGGCAATACAATGTGAATTTCGTGTCACACACGAGCACAAAGAAATATTTCATCAGACTACAGGAGCAGAATTAGCCGCTCAGTCAGTCGAGTCATTGATATCGTGAGCTTCTCCATTGGCTGAAACTGGAAAGATTCAGCCAGACTGAGAATAGATCGATATATCTCCCGATCACATGCTGGTAAAGGAGGCACACTGGAACATTAAATACACTGAAAACTCCGAACAAAATGGAAAGAGAATGGATGTCTGGATTGCAAACACGGCACATGTTTAGATAGTGGAAAATTCGGGAATGAATCTCTTTGTTTACAATACCAGATATTAAAGGGATTAATGTGCAAGTTAAAATATATTTTACAGAACGGAAATATCTAAGCAATCTTAACTGTATAAAACAATGCTTCATTTCCTGAAATAATGGAAAGGCAGTACTGCTGGGAACAGCGACGTTTTCATGAAGTTCAATTTATTAATCCGCTTGTTGAACAGGTGTGGATTTATTTTCGAAATGGGAGAACTACTTGACCCTTTCAGCTGAGCGGTATCGACTTCTAAAATGTTTCAAAACTAAAATAGCGGGGGAGATCAAAAGAACTTTCAACTGCTCTCTGAATCTGGTCTGGGTCACTCCGTAAATAAATGTATTCGTGCAGCTGTTGAAATTCTGAATCACAGAACCCCAAAACTGTGCCTGGAAAAGCCGAATGGACATTTCCAGGTCTGTGTAGAGGCATCGCATGAGAATGAAGACCAGAGTGGTTGTCACCCAACAGAGAAGGAAACTGCCGACAGACTGAAGAGCAGAATGATGGATTGTCTCCGACTCTGCATCTCCGGATTTGTCTGTTTCCCGCAACTTCCCCGTCCCTTCAGCCCGCTGCGGACTCTGCTCGCCTCCAGTATCTGTCTGAGGGTCAGAGCATTGAGGGTCAAAATGAGGAAGAAAGGAAGTAACGGATTCAACAGATGGGCCACACAATAAAACCACTCAAACGATTCTGTGAAAGGAGGTGCGGGCCGATTGGTACAGACCCAGTCACCATTTTCCAACAACGCTGCTCCATTCATATAAAGTAAATAAAATGGGACGTTTTTGAAGAGAAACCGACAGATACTGCGCCGATTACCAATCCTGCAATTTTGGATATGCAGTACTTCGTTTTAAAGTTTGCGGAGCAAATGGCAACAAAGCGATCGAAAGTGAAAGTGACAGTAAACCACACGGAACAGTCAACGGCCACGTGACACAGGACGTAGTGGACAAGGCAGAACGGAGCGTTGTCCAGGATTCCGCAATGAAATCCGTATGCTCGACCCATCTGGTAGAACAGGACTTCTATAATCACCACCATTACATCCCCTGCAGCCATCGCCACCAGGGACCGCGTGACACATTTGGAGAGACCGCATTTTCCTCAGCAGAAAATGATGATTGCCACAAGGTTAATTGCAGTGACATAAAAGACCAAAAATTAGAATTAAAAAAAAAATCAAACACATTTTGCGTGGAGATACAGCCATTATCTGTTCGCTTGAAGTAAAATCGTTTGTTCGTCTCTGCTGGACGTTATCAGTGGAAGTAAAGAATACCTGTGTTTTTGCGGTTTGTTTGAATGCCTGACCGCAGCACAAAGCGCTTTACAGGAGCACCTGCTGCATTGTCTCCTCATCTTTACCGATGCAGCAGAGATGAGTAGAGTCCAGGAATGATCGAGCACAGAAACGCGCCCTTCGGCCCATAATTCCATGCCGACCGGCACGGCCATCTGAGCTGGTCCCGTCTATTCACGTTTGGATCACATCTCCCTGAGGCTTTCACATTTGTCAAACTGCCCAGGTGTATTTTAAATATTGTTAATGATTCTCTATCGCCCATTTCCTTTGTCAGGCTATTCAACACACAGAGCAACTTCTATGTGAGAACACGTCTCTCAGAATCCAACTACATTTCTGCTCTCTGATCGTAATATTACCCCCTTTTTGCTCACGATTGCCGAACCCCTGGGAGATGAATGACAGTATCTCTACATTATTATCCGCCAATCAACTGCCTGAAGGAATGAAATGCCACTCGGCCGAACCTCTCCCTGTAACTCAGGTCCTGGAGACCCTGCAGCATCTTTGTAAATACTGTCTGCACACTTTTCAAGTCAAGTCGCTTTTACTGTCAATTCGACCATAACTGCTAGTACAGTCCATAGTAGAAATGAGACAACGTTTTTCAGGACCATGGTGTTACATGACACAGTACAAAATCTAGACTGAACTACGTAATAAAAAAAACAACACAGAAAAAGCTACACTAGACTACAGACCTACACTGGACTGCATAAAGTGCACAAAACTGTACCGGCATTACAATAAATAATAAACAGGACAGTAGGGCAAAGTGTCAGTCCAGGCTTCGGGTACTGAGGAGTCTGATAGCATGGGGGAAGAAACTGTTACATAGTCTGGTCCTGAAAGCCCGAATGCTTCAGTGCCTTTTCCCAGATGGCAGGCGGGAGAAGAGTTTGTATGAGGGGTACATGGGGTCCTTCATAATGCTGTATCCTTTGCAGATGCAGCGTGTGGTGTAAATATCCGTGATGGTAGGAAGAGAGACCCCGATGATCTTCTCAGCTGACCTAACTATCCGGGGCAGGGTCTTGCGATCCGAGATGGTGCAATTTCCGAACCAGGCAGTGTTGCAGCTGCTCAGGATGCTCTCAATACAACCCCTGTAGAATGTGATAAGGGTGGGGGGAGGGAGATGGACTTCCGTCAGCTTTTGCAAAAAAGTAGAGACGCTGCTGGGCTTTCTTTGCTATGGAGCTGGTGCTGAGGACCAGGTGAAATTCTCTGTCAGGTGAACACCAATTTCAGCGTACTTCTGCCTTTCTTATAACAGGGCGAGCAAAACTGTTCACAGAGCTCCAAGCGCGGTATCTCCAAGGAGAGAGGTAGTGTAATTGAAGTGCGTACCTAAACTTCTTTCCGAAGGTTTTAGTTACTATTCGATTTCAAGGTCAGATTCTGAAACCAAGATCTCGCACCCCAGCAAACATTCATCTGTTTTATTTTCGGGGACAAACCATGACCAGAAAATTGTTACACGGTTTGGAAAGTGTGCAGTACTTTAAATGGTTTTTTTTTTATCTGTAACATGCATGTCGAACAATGACAAAAGATAACACACAAGTAAACGCTACTAGGCAGTCACCTCTGACTGGGAGTGTTCCGAAGTAAAATGTTCTGACTGAACGGCGTTGGGAGTTCCTGTCTTTATTGTTACCACTTTTGACAGTGTTGTAACTTGAAACAATGACGATTCAACGATGTTGAAGCTCTAAAACGTTTCGATGTAAATGTGGTACATTTAGTATTTAGCACATTTATGGATTATATTCAGAAATACGGTTAATTTCGGTCTATTTCATCGTCATATTAACAAAGATTTGAAAAACAAAATTTACAGAGTGACCCATTTCAGTACTGGCGCAGCTGCGTACCCGCGCATCTGAGAAGGAACAGCGCTGACACCGAGAAACATAGATCAGAATTTGTGACTGGAAAAACTTGGGAATTGTCAAAGAGTAGAAAATGGAGCGTCCTTTTATTGAACAGCGCTGGGAGGGGAAAATAGAAAAGGAAAAGTTGAGTTTACCTTTCAGAAAGATGGAAGAGAAATATTTGGTGGAAATTGGTAAATTTGCAACTGGGCGCTCAGCCGCTGGAAGATGCGTGCGGGAGTGTCTGAGGAGCCACAAGAATCTCTGGATAACAGCCGAGGCGGCGCATCGTTTATCCTGAAATTGAATCCTACCGCACGGCACTGTCTTTAGACGAGTCTCTTTCACTCTTCCCTAACAAGCCGGCCTCGGTGACAAAGCACACGACACTACTGAGTTCCTGTCAATCTTCATTTGTTTCACAAATGTCCTTCAGCGATGGAGAATATTCGCCTTGATCTGGATTTTATGTGACTGGAGACACAAGAATGCTGTGGATTGTTACGTTAATCATCCGATCAGGAAAATTAGAGAGAAGGTAATAATATCAGAATTGTCTGTGATGCTCACTTCCCGTGAACCTGAACCAGAAAAGGGAACAGAATTTCACAAGTTGAAATCTGAGCTATTTACTGCCAGTTTAAACTGTATTCTACTGCTCACGTGACAGGGTTGGAAGGAATGCGGTCCGCTCATGACGGGAGGTTTCGATAGACATGGACTGTGTGTGTTACGTCCGTGCAGCTCGAAGTCTCACGTCACAACTGAGAAGACTACGGGCAGTTCCAGTGACAAGTCTGCATGAGCCAAGTTAAAATATTAACACGGCAGGAGATTGAGAGGAACGAGACGGCATTTTTGGGATTTTTAATAAACACCGATTAAAATCACATCAGCAGTAGCTCAGAGCGGCGAGATTTCTGTGCTTTCGTATAAGTAATCGAAAGGCACTTACCCGGGATACCGACAATTACAATCACTGTGTAACAATTAGCACACTCTTCCGGCATTGTTAGTCCAAGGCTGTTAGTACTTGCAATTCTGTTCGGAATATTCACAATTTCTAAATGTCTTAAAAGTTGTAAGTAGCCACTAAGTCAATTCAAACAGATATAACAATGCTCAGAGAGCAAATTTCTTTCACACCTGCAGAGTAAAACTCTGTTGAGAGTCCACCGTGTCTGGATGTTTCCGCCCTCAATCGAGCTGAAGCACAGGATGGCGTACTTTTATAGAATAATCGGTTACTAATGATGAAAACAAATTGTACATTATTACTATTTACTACTAATAATTACTACTAATTAGCAATTATTTTTCTGTTTTAGCGATCCGTAATGCCAATGGGAAAATAACACGCCTTATTTCATGTAACTGAAAACAACACCAGTCTTGAAGCCTCAAGAGACGGCTAACGCTGGGACTACATCACCTTTTCCCAGTAACTCGTTTTATTGTACACGTTCAATACAGCAAAATAATACAGAAAGACATGGCAGAAGTAAAGGCAAACAAATGAGGTAAAAGTAAATGTCACTTTTGCCTAGTAACAAGCCTTATTGCATTTCGTTGTAGCTGTCGTCCCTTTCATCGGTGAAGACACGGCGGATGTAGGAACTGTTTCCAGCGTCACCTCTCTGTGGGAGTGGGGAAGATGTTGTGCAGTGGTGCATTGGAGCCACCTGGTGGTCCGTGTGTCCGGATGTGTTGCTATTGTAGTGGCTGTGAAGCTGGTATTGTGGCGGTGAAAAGTACTCGGGGTGAGCCATCATATTACTCATCATTGCAGATCCCTCTGCAACAGAGTTAGTCAGCTTTTCAATGTTCGTCATTGGTCGGGTCAGACTATCCGTGAACTCCCTGTCAGGTGCCTCCATACGCTCCAGTGTTTGCTTTTTTTAAGTCCTCCTGCGCGCGAGCCAACAGCTGTCCATCGTTTGCAATTTCCTTTTAAGTTTTTCTAGTCGCACCAACGCGCAGCAAATCCTTCACGGCGAGGTTCGACACCAAACATGTCGCTTGATTTCGGTAAATGTGGCTGCGCATGCCCAGTAGGAGGAGATTCGCCTGAATAACCATTTTAAAGTGGACGGAGGTACTTTCAAAAACGCCTGGTGTGGACGCCTATCGTTTTTACGCGAAACCGGCGTTTTCAAAATTATCCGGTATAATGCGGACGTCGCCTATGAGTCACTTACATTACTCTGGTGACTTTTTCCTGGATATGATACATTAACATTAATGTTTTGCATTTTTTGGCGCAAACCCTCACTATTTGCGCTGTTACCGAGTCAGTCACAAACACAGATGTTGACAAGTATGCGGCGCAAAATGCAAAACAATGAACCGAGCATTACAAACATTGTCCGCTGCTGTACCAGAGAGAGAGAAAAATAGTAAGCATTGTATCAAAATCGGTGTAAATGCAAGTAAGAACCAGTAAAGATAATACAGATTCACCAAGTTGGATTTCAGAAGGAAATTGATTCGGGGGAAAAGTGCGTATAAAGCTGCTGAAGTTACGTATGTAAGTGTGTACCTCTAATATATCTTATAACGTATCCGAATAAAATTTCCCACTGATTCTGTGGATTTTGAAACGGTGAAGTAACGGACAAAGCCGATGATGAATCCACACGAGGAACAGTGAGATGCTGAACTTCTGTGGCGCGCAATTCGCTGTAGGAATACAATGAGCTGATAAGGCTGCCATTCACTGCCCTGTGGGTTACGAGCACAACCATGCACAAGTTTCTCCCTGGTGGGAATACCGGCATAATATACCAAAATAATTCCGGCCATGTACAGATTCCAAACGTATTCTTCTCATGGTTGAAAGTAAAAATGCCCGTGTTCTTGGCATTACCTTCGCAGTGCCGTGCAGAAATAAATGCAGGACCGAAAAGAAGGACCACACTATCACATGAAGCCATATTAAACGCCATTATTAGCAGGCGCACACACACACACACACTCACACACACACACACACACACACACAGACACACACAGACACACACAGACACACACAAACACACACACAACCCCGCGCGCGCGCGCGTAGGCATATAAGTACCAGAACATGGATGAAATTCTTTGTCGATCTCCCAGTTCATGCCTTTCCCCTCCCTGTCAGAACGCGTTCAACACGATATTTCACGGTGCAGTCAGATTAGATTAGAGGATTGAAGAAATAAAAGCGACATTGAAACAGCTGCAAGGCCATTTTGTAGAAACAAGGATTATTCGCGGCAGAATTAAAGAAGAAGAACAATAAATTGGGAGAACAGAGTAATGGGATTGGGCATGCAGTTGAGTACAAGGTAAAAATGAAGAGAGGCTAGGTTTCACTCTATATCTGTCAATCTCTGCTACAGTGTGAGAGTGTGGGTTTCATTCTGTATCTGTCAGTCCCTGTTACAATGTGAGAGTGTGGGTTTCATTCTGTATCTGTCAGTCTCTGTTACAGTGTGAGAGTGTGGGTTTCATTCTGTATGGGTCAGTCTCCGTTACAGTGTGAGAGTGTGGGTTTCATTCTGTATCTGTCAGTCTCTGTTACAGTGTGAGACTGTGGGTTTCATTCTGTATCTTTCAGTCTCTGTTACAGTGTGAGAGTGTGGGTTTCATTCTGTATCTGTCAGTCTCTGTTAAAGTGTGAGTGTATGGGTTCCATAATGTATCTGTCAGTCTCTGCTACAGTGTGAGAGTGTGGGTTTCATTTTGAATCTGTCAGTCTTGTCACAGTGTGGGTTTCATTTTTTTATTTGTCTGCCTCAGCTTCACCATGATCTTGGTAACTGATATTCTCCTTCCCAACTCAGATTGGTTCAAGCCAAACACTCGGCGCAGACAACCAAGTCGCAGGCTGTTCCTTCTCATCTGAAAATGGTTTGCTTTCGAACATCAAAAACAAAGCTGCTCATTGTGTCCACCTGTAGTCGCTTTGATGAAGCCATCCCTGAGAACGGACCTCCATTCCTGTGATCACATGGCAAGGACCAAATGCATCTTCTTTGTCTATTTCCATTGCCTTTGCCTCGTTTCTGTCAATTGATTTGCAGATTATGGTTTTCTGAACAACATATATGTTCCTCTGTCGATATGCGTCCCTGCACATCTCCCTATCTATCCATCTATCTCTATCTATCTGGCCATCTGCCGGGGTGCCTGTCCTCTGCCTGTTTCTCTGTCTCTTTGTCTTTGTAACTATATATCGTTCATCTACTTCTTCCCAGATATTGTGACTTTGACCAAGCCCACTTCGCAAGCAGATGGACAATGAGAAGCCGTTTTGAATATTTAAATACTTCTTTTCTCAATTTTTCCGGATTGATATCCATAAGGTAGATAAGCTGTGACATGGGAGTGATGTCAGATCATCATTCAATTTACACTTCAAGGGTATTTACAAAGACCGACTGAATTTCATGATCCAGTAGACAGCGAGTCGGCAGAGTGCAATCACTCACTTGCTGTCACAGTTTTAATTGTATTGATGATATATGGTTTGATGGACATGGAGTACACCAATGAAGTGAAGATTCACGTGAACTGGCTGAGAAAATGAAGCACAGTGAGTGGACAATCAGCTCAAATGAAAATACAAGTTCTCAGCTCTAACGTGTTGTCTGGACATACAACGTAATAATGTAAAAGAATGAATGCCTTTCTCCCTTATCAGACTGCCTATTATTGCTGTCATGTTTATTCATGGAAAGTCCCTGCATGAAGTCCTCGTACTGAGCGCTCAGGGCTCAATCGGAAGAGTTGCATTTTTCGTATTACTGTTTGTTATTTCTCCAATGGATTGTGTTTATATCGTTTTGTTAATTCTGAGTCTGAGTCTGAGCTAATTCCAGACTTTACTCTGCATTTGAGTTCATCCTGATCAAATCTCTCTCGCTACGTTCACAAGATCATACGGCTCCTGTGTCATCCAATCTCATGATCGCTGTGTCGTTCGTCCCACAACCGATATAAAATTTGACCAGGAAGTGGAGGACTTTTAAGTGGAACCTAATCAACAAACTACAAGTGGCCGCGAACTAAGCAACCTTGAATGGCTCCCCGAAAGTTTTTTGAATTTTGGAAGAAAATAAAATACCCGTGAGAAACACAGACTTCTGCAAGTCGAATAGGCTGCACAGTAAAATTATGAGGTCTGAATCTAATGTGATAGTTGAAACTGTATGGTCGTAATTTTGCACATTGCGACATCCCGTCTCCACTAGCAATGATTATTCTTGTTAATACACACACACACACACACACACACACACACACACACACACACATACACACAGAGATGCTCACACGCTGTGGTGGATATTCAGTTTTTTTTTTATTGTTGGACTTGAATTATTTTTACTCATTCACCAACAATATTATTCTAATCTTGACATCAAATGCACGTTTTTGTTTAATCGAATCCATAATCACGAAGACTTTACGCACAGACACGCTACGATTCAGTTTTAATCGGATAAGATATACAAATTTTGTTGCTCTATCCCGATGCAGCTTCATGGGGAGTAAATATATATCCCCGAGTCTAAAAATACGTCAGTCACCTTGTCAAACTGAAATGCAATATTTACAATATTAGCACCAAGTTTCAATTATAAATTTCTTTTTTAATGACGACGTGCTTCATGGTACAGTCTATTGGAACACAAAGCGATGTTTTACAATAAATTTATTATAAATTATATTTATATAATATTTATATTTATTTTTAATTTATTATAATATTTTAATATCATATAATTATAGTATTTATTGTCCTTTAGAGGATTTATTTCAATTACTAACGCTATTTTCTTCATCTCTGAGACTAGTGAAAGCGTTAAAATCTGCATGTGGTTGTGAATGACAGTATTATGGACACTTGGTTATGGAACTGTGTTTGATGTATGAGTATGATTGGCATCTCAGGCTTACCGGGTCCGAATGCGCTGCGAAAGAGGAAATTAAGTTAGGAAGAGAGTTGTACCACCGACTGCGGCGAACATGACTGTATTTGACAGGGAGGATTTCACTTTGAAGGCGACGAACAGCTGGTCCTCTCGGATCAATTCAAACAGTGATGACCATATTCAGAGATCAAAGAAAATTTATTACGAAAGTAGCCACATGTCACCATATAGGTAGTAACGACTATCCACATTTTTCTGGCATACTCAAATAAACCCAGTAACCATAACTGAATCAATGAATGCCCGCACCAAGAACGCAAAACGAACCAGTGCAAAATAAAATCAAATGTGCAAATACAAACATAGTAAATAATAAGAATAATATAGGCCCTCCTTGAGACCATTGCAATTCTGATAAGATGTGTACGCTACTAATTTTAAGTGAGAGCACATCCTAGAAAAGTCAGAAGTTTCAAAGTTTTCAAAAGCAGAGTATACTTAAAGTCGGAGGAATGTGTACAATATATATCCTGAAATTGTTTTTCTTCAGAACCATCCAGTAACCAGAAACAGTAGAGTGTCCTAAAGAGTGAATGACAGTTAAATGTTACAACATTCCCCGCAGCTCCACCCTCCCACGCGTAAGCAGCAGCAAAGCAAAGATCCCACCCTACACCACCAGCAAAAAAAATGATCGGCGCCCCCATCTAGCATTCAAGCGTGAAGCGAAACATCAATAAAGACACAGATTTGCTGTACCCCAAAGACTATTTGTTCACCCGGTGATTCGACATACCACAGGCTCTCTCTCTCTCTCTCCCTAATAAGGGAAAAAGATTTAGCCCCGAGACTCAAACACTCGCGGAGTTATGGTGTTAATAATCTGTTGCCTTCACTTTCTCTGCCCAAAGAACTCGGGTCTCTCGGCACACAGCCAACAGCCCACTTGCTGCTTTTGATCTTCTGCCGTTCAGGAGAAACCGATTTCCTGTAGAAGCACCAAAGTCGAGTCCGCCCGCTTCTAGGCCCACGAAATCCGGAAGCTCCGAAGGCGCCCTAATCTTGTAGGCCGAGTGGAATAACGGCCTGTCGTGAAACCCCTTTGGCGGGTCCATTCCCGCCAATAATCGAAGTCAGCGTGTAACGCCAGGCCAGGATCTTCAAAATAAACCTAAAAGGGAACAAGATAGATATTAAAGACAGAAATAGAGCTGCTTCCGAAGGTGTTGGTAGAAAGTAAGTAGGAAGATGGTAGAATAAGAACCGCCTGGGGAGAGGGCAAGCGAGAAGGGAGTGGATGTCGCCAGGTTGGCGAAATAACAGTCTGGGTGATGATAGCTGAACAAGGCAAATGGTGGCAGAAGAAGGAAGCTGATAGGAGAGGCGAGTGGACCAAGGAAACGGGAAGGAAGAGGGGTGTCATGGGAAGTCGATAGGTAGATCAGGCAGAGCGAGAAGAGGCCGAAGTGGGAAAAGTAAGGAGGGGAAAATACCGGAACTCAACGGAAATCGATGTTCTTGCCATGAGTTTGCAGGCTACCTGGACGGAATTTGAGGTGTAGCATATCCGGCCTGAGAGTAGCCTCATTGTGGGACGAGAGGAAGCCACAGGTCTACATATCGCACCGTGAATGGGGATCGGAAAGAACATGGTTTGCCACTGGGAAATTTCGCTTCTGTTGATGGAGTTTAGGAGCGACGAAGTGTTAATTAACTTGAAGAAAGGTCTTGGCCAGGAAGGTCGACAGATTAATCATTTCCAAAGATGCTGCCTAACCTGTTGAGTTCCTCCAGCATTTTGTGCTTGTTGCAGTGAATCTGATTAAACGTTTACATGCGTTCAATATCTCCGTGAGCCTGAAAATGTATAAGTTTAAGGTTCTTCACTATGTTACAGGGGCATACAAACATCTTATTCTTTATTTTACATTTCTATTGCAAGATCTATAACCGAGACAATTCCCAGAGTGAAACAGAGCAGCCCATTGACAGTATAACATTGGTCTATGGTGACAAAGTCCATGGATGCTCGGAAAGGACAAGATCAACAATAACAATCATGAAACCGAGAGATGAGCCTGAGATTGTCTCACAACATCATTCACTGACTTCTCCAATCGTCATTTCTTCATCTTTGAGATTTTGCAATTTCGTGTTAAGCTATTCATACCTCATCACAATTGGGAGTTTACTTGAATGACATCATGTTTATTTTAAACTCAGCTTTTCGAAAACACTTCAGCCTTGTGTGATATTAATTAGTTCATGTAATGGAGCGAGTGTAAATGAACGGCCGTGCAGATTCGTCAGCTCAGAGTTTCTCCAGCGAGATCGCGGACAGCTGGAAGACAGGGTGAATCTCACACAGCATGCGTGAAACCATTGACCGTGTGAGGAAGATATGGTACTTGGTCATTGCCGTGATCGGTGTCCCTGGTAAGAACACAAGCAAATTAACTTTTTAAGTTTTGTGTGCGCGGTCCGTGGACTCGTTCAGTGACCGACAGCGCTGTGATGTCGGATTGTCAGAGAGTGCGGTGGAGACATTGCGACCAATCTCTGCGTTCGTTCAGAAGTTCCCTTGCTTTTTAATTCATGGCTTCTGCTGGAAGTATACCGGCAGCTGAAGCGGCCGTAGAGAGGAAGATCGGGTAGATGGATTCATTTTGTAGATTCATAGCAGGCAGTTGTGATCTATCAATGCAAAGTCGCTGTCAAGTGAACCCCGATCATCCAGCGCGCTGGCCACCTTTACTGCTATTTGGTTTTATACCGTTTCATTAGAGCAACGTGCTTTAAATTCAAAATTCAAGGTATTGTGCTCTGATTAAAGAAATACCTGCAAATTTGAAGGGAACGCGGTAAGCGAATGGTCTTTGAGATTCAGGGGAGAGTGGTCGATTGCAGTTGTAAGTCAGACTCCGAATATAAGTCAAGTAAGGGCCTGTGTGCGTGTTTTGTACCAGGGTTTATTACCACGCCCTGTTATCCGTGAAGTGAAGCAGGAGTTAAGAGCAAGCCCAGCGGTGTCCGTTAAGGGGTCAGATGGGGTAAGGTACACGCGATACTCCGCACTTGTACAATATGCTTCGGAACATTTAGAATAATGCTGAAGTAATTCGAAGCGGCCCCAAAAGAGGCAGATCTTTTGAAGTACCTACACTGTCTTTGATTATATAAGCACTAGCGTTCAGACTTTAAAGTTCAGCGGGTGAAGCATAAACCTCAAAAACGAAAATTGAAACTGTCTGATCGGATTCGTTGAGAGCGTGTGAAGGAACCCCGGCCAAGGGTAGTTGCGGAATTTAAAAGAAGCCATTCAAGCGGAGGTGGGGTGGGGTTGCTGTGTGCGGGTGATAAACGGGGCGTCAAGAAGGAGACGCAGGCATTGGAACAGTGGAAGTGAATTTGCTTTGAACTTTGTAGATGGACAGAGGTGGAGGGAGCGGGACTTCGCTGCACAGTGAGAGTGCCAGGACATAGGTGACAGGAACGCGGTAATCAGCATCGCTGAGAAAGTTGCCGAGGTACCCAGGTTTTACACATCAGTCCAAAACCTGACGGGGGGAGATTTATATTGATTTCTCTCAAGCGCTCTCGGCGATCCGTTGATAACGCCTCCTTCCCAAACCCTGTTCCTTTTCCAGTATCGAGTACCTTCTCCGTTCAACCCGCATGCATTCGTGACAGGGATCTGAGATTCCCGCATTACTCCTTTTAAACCCCCAGAAGTCAGTTGGCTGCACAGTTTGATTGTTCTCAATTTCCAGCTTGTCTCTGCCCTGAGACCCACTGATCGGTGAGACAGTAATTCACTCATTCTGTTTGCTGTTCCCCCAGTGAATTTAGTGGCGATTGCGATCCTGTCCCGGGGAAAGTGCGGCCTCTCCACCTGCACCACTCGCTACCTGGTGGGCATGGCGACGGGGGATCTACTAACCATCATGTTTAATGTCATATTGTGGCGGATCAGTTATTATTACTTCCCCGGGACTTTCCTGGATATCACCCCCGTGTGCAGTGTGATCTCTGCACTGGCAGAGGCAGCTACTCACTGTTCTGTCTGGTTCACCGTCATGTTTACATTTGATCGGTTTGTCGCCATCTGTTGTCAGAAACGGAAAGCAAATTATTGCACTGGGAAAACTGCGGCTGTGGTTCTCACAACAACCGGCGTTCTGCTCTGCTTTACTAATGTGCCGTTCTTCTTCATATATCACTCTATGAAAGTGATTGACAATATACCCTGGGACTGTATTATAAAGCCGGGCTACTATACGGATCCCGGGTGGGTGGGATATGACTGGTTTACCACAGTTCTAACGCCATTACTCCCGTTCGTGTTAATACTACTGCTCAACGCTTTGACAGTCAGACATATTTTGGTGACTAGTCGCGTCCGTAAGGGGCTGAGGGGTCAGAACAAGGCGGAGAACCACAGTGACCCGGAGATGGAGAGCAGGAGGAGGTCTGTGATCTTACTTCTCACCATCTCCGGAAGCTTCATCATCCTGTGGTCAGTGACTGTTGCCGAATTCCTTTATTACACCATCGCCGGATTGGATCCAAAGTATTACAACGATTCGGAATACATATTTCAACAGTCTGGATACATGCTGATGATATTAAGTTGCTGCACAAACACGTTTATTTATGGGGTAACTCAGTCCAAGTTCAGAGAGCAGTTCATCAGCGCAGCGAAATATCCGCTCACGTCAATTATTCAATAAATTAATGAACAGAATATCTAAGATCTTCTCACAGGCGGTCGCAGTGTTTTCATCTTGTTACTATTGAACTGACTGTCACCGGAGAAAGTGGTAGAGGTGAGAAATAATCTGTTTTATAGCCCGAGATAGACACAACACGGGAACAGACTCTTCAGCATCCGCAGCCCGCGACCTCCACCTCCTAACAATTACTCACCTCATTCGAGCATTTTCTTCACCATACTCCCGCTCCCGTTACCGCCACACCCCTTTTAGACAGTCCGCACGAACTTACAGTAAACCTTACACTTGTCCTTCGCCTTAGAAAACCCTGTTGTGGAGAAATATTTAACACCGCAGAAATCATGCATTCTGATTATAATTGTGCAAATTCCTATGGAAAACCCAGATGCCCACTCTGCTCCAGGGAAAGAATGTCATCTCACCTGACGAGTTCGATTAAATTTCCACCCGAGGAAACTGCATGTCGAATCGCCTCTGCATTCACTCCAGTACAGTCGCAAGTTTATTATCTCTTTTCTCAGCTAAAGCTGGTAAAGCCTGAGGTATGGACATGGGAAAGCGCACTCATTTCTCAATTGCTAGCAACATTCGGACTATTCTGGCGGTGATTAGCATTGTGGCTTTCGGGAGATTTACATAGATTTTGCCGGGTAATAGGTTAATGTCATTGCGTGGTGACTTAGGGATAACACCAGTTGTAGACATTCATATTGGGACATTGATTACCCTGTTCGTGTACCATAGACTTTCTATTTCCTCTTTCAAGTCAGCATATTTCGGGTATCTTCGCTTTTCGATTTTCTGTAAGTGGTGTGTTATCTGGAATAGTTGTATCTTTCATTTCCAGAATCTTTCATTTCCCTCTTTCACGCCAGCATAGTTCAGATGACTTTCCCTTACTGATTTCTCTGGTGCTCTGCGTGTTTTGGATATCCATGCCTCTTTATAGGTTGATTTTACTGGTTTACCCTGCAATATTATATCCAGACGGGTATCGGGTACTGCTCTATCTGCAATGAACGATCAGTCGTATTATAATTGTAGGACTCGGCCTCTGAAACTGTATTTATACTAATGTATGGTGCCTTTTGTATCATGCGTTTGTATTGTAAAGCACGGTTTTGGTGAATAACTCTTAACGCTGTTTTCTGCCTGTGTAAGAAATCAGACTGAATTAAACTGTTGCGGGACTCCGTAATGTGTTGGATAGCTTATGTGTTTTCCTCGGCATTCTCTGCTTTAATCGTCTTGAATTTGTTGGAATTTTATTGTGTAATTTTGATATTTTTGTGCTAACCACTAGACACCCTTTTACCACCAGCAACCGCTCCGTTTCTGGAAGGAGGTCTCCAACATTGAAACAGGCGTTGGACGCTTCCTGTCGACATCCGCTCTGCTCCGATTGAGGGGATGTCGTCAGAAGGTCACGTTCATCCATTGGTTAATCATTTCATCCATGGCGTCGCTGAAGAAGTAGTTTCACTGTTTCTGACATGTGGAGAGTGTGATAGGACAGTGTGGAGTGAGATGTACTCTGTGTCTGACCACGGGTGTGTGTGATGGGACAGTGGGGAGGGAGCTTCACTCTGTGTCCCAGGGCGGGTTGGACGAGATGATGACCGGATGACGGGATGACGGGGTTTAACTTTCATTGTGTTTGTGATCCCCGGAATGCTTAATGGAACGTGCAGGGAGTTTCACTCAGTGTCTGAGGAGATCAGATCGAATGAGCTTCACTGTGTGTCTGACCCCGTGAGTGATGCGGGGATGAGGAATGAGCCTCACTGCGGGGCTGCCACAATGTTACAGCGTTCGGCTGGAGCCGGGTCCGATGGAACCGTTGGGAATGAAACCCGGAGCGCGGCCGTTAAAGGGGAGGATGGCTTTAAAGGGGCGGCGGGGACGCGGCCAAAATGCCCCAATCCCAAACCACGGTTAACACATTCGGATGTTCACAATCTCACTCTCAGTCCGGGTCTGGGTTCCTGCAGAGATCTCAGTTCCTTCATCCCGGTCTCACTGAACCGATTCCCCACATTCAGATGTTCACAGATCCACTCTCAGTCCGGGTCTGGGTTCCTGCAGAGATCTCAGTTCCTTCTTCCATTTCTGACTGAACTGATTGTACGGCGGACTGAAACAGATGGAATGATACAAATGAAATAAGCATATTACACATCTGCTTCAGTAATAGGACAGTGGGTTAATGGTTCAATAACACTCATTGACAAATATTGCCAGAAAACCCACGGATCGGCTGAAATTTTATCACGTTATTAACACAAACACTCATCCGATTCGGAGGGTCAGTATGAGGTGGTGGAGAGCGGGGACAGATCGGTCTGTCAGCCAGTTTGATCCCAGATCCAGCACCGTCAGTGATGGGTTTGTACTGAGAGCGGAGACAAGATCCTCGGCACCAGAATCTGTGAAGCCGACATTGTGCGGACTGGAGAAGAGAGAGTGTGGTGGTAAAGGACACAGAAAGAGAGGAGACGGTACAAATCCCCAGTGTTTATCAGGAACACAATTACTGATCACATTAGTATTCAGTGTCGACACCCAGTGACTGTAAACGCGATCTCCCAAAGTCTGGTAGTTATCACCAGTGTCTGTATTTTACAGTTTGGGTTCCTCAGTGATGCCGACACCAGTTACAATCCTAAATCTCCCCAGTTTCTTTTCACTCAGGTTCAGCGTCGTTAGTAACCCAGTGGAGCGGGTGATCAGCAGCACTGAACACCCTGGGAGCAGCATGCCCTGGATTAAACTGTACACATTGTCAGACATCTTGCACCGAAATTCAGGAACTATGTATCTGTCTTGGGGTTCTCTGCCTCTTCGGCTGTCAACAAAATCAATTTTGTCATTGAATTCATCAAAATCATCCAATATAAACAGCAACCCCTCTGGGTTGTGTTCCATTTGAAGGCGACGTTTGTGTTCATTAACTATACGCCAACTCAGAGACGGGTGTCAGTAATATCTGACAACGTAACGTGCCATCTCCGTCAGGCTGTATAAACGTTAAAGTGACAGACTCAGTCCAGATTGCGCGTGCAAGGAAATGTGGAAAATCTTCATGAATCTTGTCATTCCCCGTGACGCCGCTAGTTACTCCATTGTGTAGATACTGAACCGGGTCAATAACTTTACTGTGTTTTTTTTATAGGCGGCCCAATAGTAACAGGTGTTACGGATTCAGCAACAATAAATATATGAGAGTGGCATGGGTTTTCATAACAAATAAGAAGTTTATTAAATACTGAAAAACAAACCCCCAAATGTAAACAAACCACTCACGTACCAGGAAATCAGCTTATCAGTTCTTAAAGCAATGAAGTTTAAACAGTTCTTAAAGCGATGTTGCAAAAACAGTTCTTCAAAGTAGGATTGCAAAAGTTCAAATGCTTACAGTACATTTAAGGGAGAGACTTTTTAAGACGATTTAAATTCTCTTTCACGTCGTGTTGTTGCGAATCCCAGTCGAACCACTATACCCACGAAGAATTTACGAAGATGGAAAATGAAACGGCTTAAAGGCACTGACCTTTCCTTTACAACACTGTACTCAATCCTTTCTGCTATTTCACAGGGATCAACACGAGCACAGTCAACGAATTCCTTCCGAATGAGGATCAAACAAGTTCGAAACTGTTTCACCGTCGAAATCAACTTTTCTCGATCTTTTAACTCCCGAACTCCGATCTTGACTCTCCACTGATTTTTAACTAGCAGAATTATAAAGAAACTGCTGGCAATGACCTTTTAAACTTTAGGCATTAAATAAAACTCCATCTTTCAACTGAACTGCGTCATAACATTAAATCATGCAGTGGCATGAAGTCAACATGGTAAATCCAGCCACGAACTGCTCCTCCTCACAGGGTGGGGTCTTCCTTTTAAACCCTGTAAAAAAACGTGTCACATGATCTCTACTGGCGGGAAAATAACGTCACTCCACCATCACAAGACCATTACCACAAGTCCAGTATAGGTTCAACACTTGTCACGTGACAAGTACACCACTGTCACGTGTCACGGGTACGTAACACAGGGATCTCGAGGAGCAGATAGGGAAACTGATCCTGGAAAGGAGTCAGAAGAACAGAGTTGTTGTGATGGGAGATCTCTAATTCCCAAATACTGATTGGCTTCTCTTTAGAGCCAGGGGTTTACCTGGAGTGGAGTTTGATAGAACATAGATTAGCACAGGACATTAAAGTACTTCGGCCCACAATTTTGTGCCGACCCTCAACCCCTGCTTCCCATATAACCCCCCACCATAAATTCCTCCATATTCCTGTCTCGTAGTCTCTTAAACTTCACTAGTGTATCTGCCTCCACCACTGACTCAGGCAGTGCATTCCACGCACCAACCACTCTCTGAGTGAAAACCCTTCCTCTAATATCCCCCTTAAACTTCCCTCCCATTACCTTAAAGCCATGTCCTCTTGTACTCTGTAGTGGGGCGCTGGGGAAGAGGCGCTGGCTGTTCACTCTGTCTATTCCTCTTTATATCTTGTACACCTCTATAATGTCTCCTCTCATCCTCCTTCTGTCCAAAGAGTAAAGCCCAAGCTCCCTTAATCTCTGATCATAATCCAAACTCTCTAAACCAGGCAACATTCTGGTAAATCTCCTCTGTACCCTTTCCAATGCTTCCACGTTAGGTGTGTTCAGGAAGGATTCTTGACACAATATGTAGAATGCCTATGAAGAAATGTGGCACAAAATTGAATAAGATTTGTCAAACATGATCTTTCACGCACAAATCTATGTTGACTGTTCCTAATTGGACCCTCTCTATCCAGATAATTATATATACCATCTCTTAGAATACTTTCCATTAAGTTACCGAGACTGTGACGTCTGATGATGTCAAATACGTCCCAACCCCCGACAGTTCCGACATCCTTGAGGTGTTTAGTAAATAGATCGCAACCACACTACTGCCCCATCAGTGCCATGACAATGCTAAATAGTGAGGGTATCTCGATGACAGTTTGCCCTTTTCTAACCGGTGGGAGGAACATATAACACGTGTAAGGCTAGTTATTTGGAGACAGTTAAAACTCGCCTGTTTGTGAAATTAGACTGAGATCCGCGTCCCCGAGGTCTCTTCTTTGGGATCTGTCTCAATCATTTCTGTATTTTAGGTGTGTTTGGAATGGCAAGATCTATTAAATAAGTTGCCCTTGCTTGTTTATCCTGTACTACTGCACCGACCTCTTATTATGGATTGTCCAATCTCCAATAAGTTGATCTGACATAATAAAATTTGTGGTATTTTGACTCTAAAAATGGATGAAATTGCAAGCATGTAAGGTGTGACTTCATTTCCAGGTTTGCATTTTAAAGCCAGATTTGGATGAATGATGTTTGCATTTGATTGCAGCTGTGTAACAATTCAGATTGTGTTGAGCGGTTACAGGGTCCTGTAATGCTTTCGATTGTCCATGTTTTTTTTAAATTTATCGAGCTTGCTTAGATCGTGGGGATGTCTTCCATTGGTTCACTTTTTCTTTAATAGTTGTAGTTACGGGGCTGTAGCTCAGGAGAAAATGGCGTTTAACGGCGACTCATTTGTTTGCATCTTCGGAAGCAGCTCTATTTCTGTCTTTAGGACCTCTCTTGTTCCCTTTTAGGTTTATTTTGAAGATCGTGGCCTGGAGTTACACGCTGACTTCGATTATTCGCGGGAATGGACCCGCCATCGGGGACTCACGACTGGCCGTTCTTCCACTCGGCCTAGAAGATCAGGGCGCCTTCGGAGCTTCCCGATTTCGTGACCCTGGAAGCGGGCGGACTCGAGTTTGGTGCTTCTACAGGAAATCGGTGTCTCCTGATCGGCAGAAGATCGAAAGCAGCAAGTTGTCTGTTGGCTGTGTGCCGAGGGATCCGAGTTCTTTGGGCAGAAAAAGTGAAGCAAGAGATTATTAACACCATAAATCAGCGAGTGTTTGATTCTGGGGGCCAACTCTTTTTCCATTATTAGGGAGAGAGAGAGCCTGTGGTTTGTCGAAACACCGGGTGAACAAGTCGTCTTTGGGGAAATGCAAGTCTCTGTCTTTATTGATGTTGTGTTGCTCGTTTGAATGCGAGCGGGGCCTGCGATCATTCTTTTTATTGCTGGTGGTGTAGGGTGGGATCTTTGCTTTGCTGCAGCTTACGCGTGGGAGGGTGGAGCTGCGGGGAATGTTGTAACATTTAACTGTCATCCACTCTTTCGGACACTCTACTGTTTTCGTGGATGCTTCTAAAGAAAAACAATTTCAGGATGTATATTGTACACATCCCTCCGACATTAAGTAGACTCTGCTTTTGAAACCTTTGAAACTTTTGTCTTTTCTAGGATGTGCTCTCACTTAAACTTAGTCGCGTAAACTTCTTATCAGAATTGCAATGCTCACGAGGAGGGCCTATATAATTCTTATTATTTACTATGTTTGTACTTGCACATTTTGTTGTATTTTGCATTCGTTCGCTTAGCGTTGTTGGTGCGGACATTCATTGATTCGGTTATGGTTACTGGGTTTATTTGGGTATGCCCGCAAAAATGTGGCTAGTCCTTTCCACCTATATAGTGACATGTGGCTACCGTATAATTATAGTATTTATAGTCCTTTAGCGGATTTATTTATATTACTAACGCTAGTCTCAGAGATGAAGAAAATAGCGTTAGTAATATAAATAAATCCGCTAAAGGACTATAAATACTATAATTATACGGTATTATAATATTATAATAAATATTACAATAAATATAAATATTATATAAATATAATAGATTATAAATATCCATAAATAATATTTCGGGAAGACGATTGCAAAACATCGCTTTGTCTTCCAATAGACTGGACCATAAAGCACGTCGTCAATAAAAAAGAAATTTATAATTGAAACGTGGTGCTACTAATATTGCATTTCAGTTTGACAAGGTGGCTGACGTATTTTTAGACTCGGGGATATTTATTTACACCCCATGAAGCTGCATTGGGGTAGAGCAAGAAAATGTGTGTATCTTATCCGATTAAAACATAATCACAGCTTGACTGTGCGTTAAATCTTCGTGATTATGGAATCGATTAAACAAAAACGTGCATTTGATGGCAAGATTAGCATATTATTGTTGGTGAATGTGTAAAAGTAATTCAAGTCCAACAAATAAAAAACAATAAAATGCGTTAAATATCCACTCCAGTGTGTGTGTGTGTGTGTGTGTGTGTGTGTGTGTGTGTGTGTGTGTGTGTGTGTGTGTGTGTGTGTTTGTGCATTAGCAAGAACAATCATTGCTAGTGGATTGCTAGTGGAGACGGAATGTCGCAACGTGCAAAATTACGACCATACAGTTTCAGCTATCACATTAGATCTTGACCGCAGAATTTTACTGTGCAGCGTATTCGACTTACAGTAGTCTGTGTTTCTCACGGGCATTTTATTTTCCACCAAATTTCAAAAGAATTTCGGGGAGCCATTCAAGGTTGCTTCGTTCGCGGCCACTAGTAGTTTGTTGAATAGGTTCCACTTAAAAGTCCTCCACTTCCTGGTCAAATTTTATATCGGTTGTGGGACGAACGACACAGCGACCTTGAGATTGGATGACACAAGTGCCGTATGATCTTGTGAGCGTAACGAGAGAGGTTTGGAACAGGATGTACTCAAATGCAGAGTAAAGTCTGTAATTAGCTCAGACTCAAAATTAACAAAACGATACAAACACAATCCATTGGCGAAATCTCAAACAGTAATACGAAAAATGCAACTCTTCCGATTGAGCCCTGAGCGCTCAGTACGAGGACTTCATGCAGGGACTTTCCATGAATAAATATGACAGCAATAATAGGCAGTCTGATAAGGGAGAACGGCATTCATTCTTTTACATTATTACGTTGTATGTCCAGACACTACATTAGGGCTTGATCTTGTGTTTTCATTTGAGCTGATTGTCCACTCATTGTGCTTGGTTGTCTCAGGCAGTTCACGTGTATCTTCACTTCAATGTTGTACTCCATGTTCAACAACCCATGTATCATTAGTACAGTTAAAAATGGGACAGCAAGTGAGGGATTACACTCTGCCGACTCGCTGTCTCCTGGATCATGGAATTCATTCGGCCTCTGTAAATACCCTTGAAGTGACAATTGAATGATGAACTGACATCACTCCCGTGTCACAGCGTATCCACCTTGTGGATATCAATCCGGTAAGATTGAGAAAATAAGTATTTAAATATACAAAACGTCTTCTCGTTGTCCGCACTCTTGTGAAATGCGCTTGATCAAAGTCACAATATCTGGGAAGAAGTAGATGAACGACATATAGTTACACAGACAAACAGACAGAGAAACTGGCAGACAGAGGACAGGCACACCGGCAGAAGAACAGATAGATAGAGAGATAGATGGATAGATAGGTAGATGTGCAGACACGCATATCGACAGACGAACATATATATTGTTCAGAAAACTATGATCCGCAAATCAGTGAACAGAAACGAGGCAAAGGCAATAGAAATAGACAAAGAAGATGCTTTTGTTCTTGCCATGTTATCGCAGGAATGGAGGTCCGTTCTCAGGGATGGCTTCATCGAAGCAACTACAGGTGGACACAATGAGTTGTTTCGTTTTTGATGATCGAAAGCAAACAATTTTCAGATGAGAAGGAACAGCCTGTGACCTGGTGGTCTGCGCGAGTCTTTGACTTCAACCAGTCTGAGTTAGGAAGGACAGAGATCAGTTACCAAGATCACATGTCGGGGGAAAGGACCATAAAGTTTGAGTCAATGGAACTAAAGACTATTAAATGAATGTGATAAGGGAAAGAAAGGAATAGAGGTTTTCAGGAGTACATGCAGCGACAACTCTGTGGAGACCAGCCATCGCGGAAGTGAATGACCCAAAGTTGCGATCTTGAAGGTTGTATCAGGATGAAGAGGAGCGCCCGGCCAGCGTGGATTACTTTCCCCCAGGATTCCCTTTCCCATGCGTTGACTTTTTGTGGCGGGTACACACTTACTGGGCTCAAACATAGGTATTTACTCTTCTTTTATAACACAGTCGCTTTCCACAATGTGCATTCATCCTCGAGGAACTTTCGCGATTTTCTGGATGTGATTCAACTGTCATTACACCACGTCAACCAGGGTATCGACCGGAAACGTCGGCAGCGCTTCTCACTATAGATGTTGCCTGGCCTGCTGTGTTCCTCCAGCATTTTGTGCGTGTGGTTGTTTGAATTTCCAGCATCTGCAGATTTCCTCGAGCTTACACGTCAACCAATGCCTCCACTTTACCCACTTCCATAGGTCGGCCTGTTTTGGCCTCAGGGATTTGACAATGTAGACCACATTATTTTTCCCCAAAGTGTGTTTCGCTACTATGTCATTCCAAGGTGTGAAAGAGAAAAAAACTGTTAGAACACCTCCAAAGTCGAGAGTTCTGTAGAAAGTGAATCCCCGTTAACCCTAACCCACGAGATTGAGTCAAGGGTGCAAGTGTGACAATTTTCAACATGGAGATGACAAGGCGGTGAAAGATCGATTAGACCATGGAACGTTATCCGAAAAACTGGCCGTTATTTAGGATTATATGGTACCGGGGCAAAAAGGGGTCATGGGCATCATCGGAGTAACAACGGAAGGTAATTCAGCCGGAATATGAAAAAAAACAGCAGTGTGTTCTCTATCGTTGTGAGGTGTCTAGTTGGAAGATGAGATTCCGTTCTCCTCATTTATGTTCTGCCGACGATGGCAGTGGAGAAGACCCCAGACAGAGGAAAGAAGTCCGAATATCAGTGGATTAAGCATTAAGTTGTGATGAGCTCAGGATCAACCACGCTCGCAGTCCGAGCAAATCCAGGTTGTGTTTTATTTTCCAATGTAGTGGAGACATCATTGTGAACCCTGAAAGTGCAGTAGGCCCGGTCGGCAGGGCACAGCCCTAACAAGCTAATTAAGGTCTGAGAACTTGGTCAAAGTTATCTCAGAGCTCAAATCTCTTGCTGTGCCCATACTTTTGAATGGTGCTCCTGTCCTACTTTTCACTGTAAAATTGTATAAGACAAAAATAATATACTAAACTTGCTTAAAATGTTGAAAACAAAGTTTCACCTTTAACTTTATGGCTTCTGGAGATCATTTCAACTTTTCTTCACTTAAATATTCACAGTAACATAAATTTTGACCATTGGTGCCCCAGACTTTTGCAAGCCACTGTATTTCGTTAATACTTGTTTAGCTTCTGTGTGTAACACCCGCTGGTCCTCCGCTTCAAGGAGAGAATGACAGATTCTCCGCTGATATCGGAGAAGTTCCATGTTCGGCAATTTCCTGGTGAAACACTTGTGCAGCGCTCCACAACAATCACGTCCATCACTCACGGGGAGCAGAAAATCAGACTACTATTATATATTATTGCATCATGACTTTTCCCGTCCGTGACGGCATCTGTTCAGAACGTATTGGATGCCCCATTTACAAATTTACAGATTTACAAATCTGCTTCCATACCTTTTTTTGATGTTTGGACTTCCATTTCTTTCTTCGTGTCCACATCAACGCTCCCGAGAACGCCGTCACTCTTTGTGAATATCCCAGCCATACTCAACCATGGAAGGTTACCTAGTGCCTCAATATTGACCCCTGTCTGCCCTTCGCTGACTAGCTGACAAAATGACTAATTTAATCCCACAACAGACGACCCATAGGATATTTATTGCAACGAATATCTAGAGAGAGTGAAGGGCTCTTCTCATGAGCCATTCTGTTCAGACCGTTTACGTAAGTAAACCGAGGTGGCATATTAGGAACATAAAAACAGAATAAACAATGTTGTGTTGTGTTTACAATGGAAGTATCAAACAGGCAAATGCCATTGTCTACAACACTATCAACAACGCTAGCAATTTAGCGCATCTGCCAAACAATTGTTGTTACAAATGTAATGAATGCAGTTGCTATGTCGGTTTAAACATATACACAAATTCGAGGGTCATGTGTACGGCGGTTGATTTACTTTGCTTCATACCGGTGCGAGCATTGGTGGCTGCTGGTTTACTACACGAAATACTGCATGCATATCAATTGTATTCACATGCAAAACGCCTGTGGTATCTCCGCAGGTCAGGCAGCATCTAATGAAATGAACATACAGACGACGTTTCGGGCAAAGACCCTTCATCAGGGGGTTGAAAGGAAGGAGGAAGATGGCAGAATAAGAACCTCTTGGGGAGAGGGAAGGACAAGCTAGAAGGGAATGGGTGTTGCCAGGTTGGCGAAATAACAGTCTGGGTGATGAACTCAACGGATGTTCTTGCCATGAGATTGTAGGCTACCGGGACGGAATTTGAGGTGTAACACATCCGGCCTGAGAGTAGCCTCATTGTGGCACGAGAGGAAGCCACGGGTCGACATATCGGACCGTGAACGGAGACCGGAAAGATAATGGTTTGCCACTGGGAAATCTCGCTTCTGTTGATGGAGGTGAGGTGCGACGAAGTGTCAATTAGTTTGAAGAACGTTCTTGACCAGAAAGGTCGACAGGTTAATCATTTCCATAGATGCTGCCTAACCTATTGAGTTCCTCCAGCATTTTGAGCGTGTTGCAGTAAATTTGATTAAACGTTTATGTGCATTCAATATGATATTAGTTTAAGGATCTTCACTGTGTTACTGGAACGTACCAATATCTTATACCTTATTCTATATTTCTACTGCAAAATCTATAACCGGCACAATTCCCAGAGAGAAACAGAACAGCACATTGGCCGTATAACATTGGTCTATGGTGACAAAGTCCATGGATCCGCGGAATGGACAAGATCAACAATAACAATCATGTCACCGAGAGTTGAGTCTGACAGTGTTTCACAACAACATTCACTGACTTCACCAATCGTCAATTCTTCATCGTTGAGATGTTGCAATTCCGTGTCAACCTCTCCATTCCTCATCACAACTGGGAATTTAATTGAATAGCATCATCTTTATTTTTACCCCAGCTGTTGGAAGACACGTCATCCTTGTGTAGAATTGAAGAGTCAGTGTGCAGGAGCGAGTATAAATGAAGGACCGTGGAGATTCATCAGCTCAGAGTTCCTTGGGCGAGATCGCGGGTAGCTGGAAGACAGGCGGAATCTCACACAGCATGCTTGAAGCGTTTTACCGTGTGAGAAAGATATATTACATGATCATTGCCGTTACTGGTGTTCCTGGTAAGAACATAGGTGAACAAATGTTTGCAGTTCCATGTGCGCGCTCTTTGAACTAGTTCAGTTAGTGACCGAGTGGTGAGGCTGGTGTATCAGTGAGTGCGGTGCAGACATTGTAAAGAAACTCAGTGCTTGTTCAGAAATTCCCTTGGTATTTAATCTGTGCCCTCAGATAAAATCCATCTGGCCGTTGCAATGGACGCGGAGTGGAAGATCTGGGAGATGGATTCTTTGAAGGGAACTTTCATTTGTCAGCGTAAAGCCGCTGTCGAAGTTAACTCCGACAATCCTGCGCACTCGGCACCTTTACGGCCGACTTGCTTTTCTCCGTATTAAAGTGAAACTCGCTTTAATTCCAATTTGAGCGGATTGCGCTGTATTCTGAGGATTTGCTGAGAGTTGATGGGAATGCGGGAAGCGGATCACCGCTGTGATTCGGGGAGAACGGTAGAAATCACTTGTGAGTTTGACTCCCTATCATCGTGAGGAGGTTCTAACATTAGAATAAGTGTCTGCCTGCATTTTAGTCAATCTGATTTGTTTCTCTCCGCGCCTTATCATTCATGAAGTGAAGAGGGGTTTCCTTTAGAGGTCAGTCGGGTTAAGGATATGCGAAACTCCGCTCTGGAACCATACGCGTCGAAGCATTTAGAATAATGCCGCGGTAATTCGGAGTAACCCCTAAAAGTGGCAAATATTTTGAAATATTGTCTATATTGTCTTTCCTTTGGAAGTTGCATGGCTTAAGGAGGAATGTGCAAAATAGCTGAAAACTCAGAGGGTCCACAAAATCTTTCAAAGTGAGAATTGAAGTTTTCTCGTTGGATGCCTTGCATTGCGTACAGGAAACAGTGGCCGAGAGTAGGTGGAGAGTTTAGAAGAGAAAAGCCATGCTGGGCCCCTGTGGACGCTTGTCAATTCAGAGTCGAGGAGCTTTTCTGTAATAAAATAAGCCATGGATGACATTTCAAATAACAATGATCAGAAGGCAGACTGGCGACAACATGCTCATGGATTACATTCAGCCATGATGAAGCTGGAAACAGGAATAATGGTCATATTGTGGGATCAAGTATTAACAGTGTTTTCAATTGACCAGTGCTTCTTTGCAATCTTCTGGCCAAGACTTGAACACAGCTTGGGCACTCTATGTATATTGTACGGATATATTCAAGCTATGCGGTCTACTTATTCAGACATTGAGCAAAAAGCCAAGGATATGACTAAGTGTGAAGATTATCAACAGCAAACTCGAAGAAAACACGAGCAAAATCTCCATCGTGACAACGTTACTGAGGCATCCAGGCTTCGAAATCGCGATGGTGGGAGATCCATATTGATTTCTCCAAACCGCCCTCGGTGATCAGCTATTAAACACGGTCAAACACTACTCCTCTCCCTGAACCGAATATCGGACCCGATCGCGCAGATTGCGCTCGACTGAGGCATTGGGGTCTCCCGCTCTGCGATTCTGAATCCTCCAGAAACGAGTTACCTGCAAAGTTTCACTGTTCTCAGTTACCCGCTTATTTCTGCCCTGCGACATAGAGAGCAAGTAAACGGCTATTAACTCTTTTTTTTTTTGCTGTTCCCCCAGTGAATTTAGTGGCGATCGTGATCCTGTCCCGGGGCAAATGCGGCATCTCCACCTGCACCACTCGCTACCTGGTGGCCATGGCAACGGCGGATCTACTAACCATCATCTTTCAGGTCATATTGTGGCGGATCAGTTATTATTACTTCCCCGGAACTTTCCTGGACATCACCCCGGTGTGCAGTGCGATCTCCGCCCTGGGAAAGGCATCAACAGACTGGTCTGTCTGGTTCACCGTCACTTTCACGTTTGATCGGTTTGTCGCCATCTGCTGCCAGAAGCGGAAAGCAAAGTATTGCACCGGGAAAACTGCGGCTGCGGTTCTGACAACAACTGGAGTTCTGTTCTGTATTAAAAATGTGCCCATCTTCTTCATATTTGATCAGGTGAAAGTGATTGACAATATACCCTGGGACTGTCTTATAAAGCCGGGCTACTATACGGATCCCGGGTGGATGGGATATGACTGGTTTACCACAGTCCTAACGCCATTACTCCCGTTCGTGTTAATACTACTGTTCAACGCTCTGACAGTCAGACACATTTTAGTGACGAGTCGCGTCCGTAAAGGGTTGAGGGGTCAGAACAAGGCGGAGAACCGCAGTGACCCGGAGATGGAGAGCAGGAGGAGGTCTGTGATCTTACTTCTCTCCATCTCCGGAAGCTTCATCATCCTGTGGTCGGTGTATGTTGCCGAATTCCTTTCTTACATCATCGCCCGATTGTATCAGAATAATTACAACGATTCGGAATACATACTTCTACAGTCTGGACAGATGCTGTTGATGTTAAGTTGCTGCACAAACACGTTTATTTACGGGGTAACTCAGTCCAAGTTCAGAGAGCAGTTCATCAGCGCTGCGAAATATCCGTTCATGTCAGTTATTCAACTGATTAATAAAATAAATACCTGAGATCTTCTCAGAGGCTGTTGCGGTGTTTTCCATTTGGACACAATAGAAATGGCGGACATCAGGAAACGTGGCAGAGGCGAGGATAAACTTGGTTTAGAGCCCGATAGAGACACAGCTCTGAAACAGATCCTTCAGCACCCGCAGCCCGCGATCTCCATGTCCTTTCACCCTACCTTTCAATTGTTTATCTTCTCACGATATGCCCTCTCTCCTTACCGCCACACCCCATTTCCACGATGAATCCCGCACTCTAGTGCGATTGTTCATTGGTCAGGTGACCTGAAAGCCGTTGCTTCTCGGTACAAGAGAGGAAACGAATTTCCTCGGGAAAATATTGCGATCGAAAGGATAAATGGAGGAATTCACACTGAGTGCTGTGGAGAGCAGGTCGTCCCTGGTTCCTGCTCGGTTTGAGTAGGCAGCGTTACAAGTTAATTGTGCTGATTACAGCCAATATCGGCACGTTCTTCAACGCGCTGTGAGCAGACTGCATTTACTTTTACAGAGCTCTTAACTTCAATGAGTTGGTATCAACTTTATGATAGTTTTGCCTGAACATGGAATGCCTCCCCAAGGTCCAATTATTATCTCAGAAAGTCTATTTCTCAAGTTAGCTTCCACGATATAGAACATAGAATAGTAAGCACAATGCAGGCCCTTCGGCCAACAATGTTGTGCTGGCCCTCAAACCCTGTCTCACATATAACCCCCACCTTAAATTACTCGATATACCTGTCTATTATTCCCTTAAACTTCACTCGTGTACCTGCCTCCACCACTGACTCAGGCAGTACATTCCACGCACCAGCCACTCTCTGAGTGAAATATCTTCCTCTAATATCCCCCTTGAACATCCCTCCCCTTACCAAAAGTCGGGGCCCTCTTGTACTGAGCAGTGGTGCCCTGGGGAAGAGGCGCTGGCTGTCCACTCTGTCTATTCCTCTTAATTTCTTGTACACCTCTATCATGTCTCCTGTCATCCTCCTTCTCTCCAACGAGTAATGCCCTAGCTACCTCGTTGTCAGGTAGGCGCCGGTTTTTCTCATTTCTTTGTGTGTGTGTGCATATATATATATATATATATATATATATATAGATAGATATACTGTGTGTGTATATATATATACACACACACACACACACACACACACACACACACACACACTCACACACACACACAGGAGCTAACAAAGAATTTTGAACGAACACCGAGTGCAGAAGCATTCCATAGCAAATTTAGTAAGATTATATGCGAGGGCCCGATGGTTAAGGCATATGGTCATTTAGCATGAGGTGACGGTCAAATCGACAGGACACAGGAGCGGGATTGGGCTGTTCATTCCAGGGAACTCTTCAGCAGTTCTTTGTCGTGTGTTCTCCAGCACAACCACAATATCCTTCTTGTTGTCGGAAACCATTGACCCCGACACCAGTCAAGAACGTTTCAACCATTTGCTTTGCTACATCCAATGGCTTGTGTACCGCACCTTCTGTCACATTAAATTCGACCCCCGTTGAAATGAATGTCATGAATTTGCCTACGTTACCATCGAATTCACCTGCAGGTGAGCCTTCATGGAATCCAGACAAAGACTCATATCTCTATATACATCTTTAATTCTGAATTTTATTTTCTGTTGGCAACTTCTCTCGATTTTACTCGATGTCTCCATATTGCACACCCCACACGGCCATACGTTGTATTCCACCTGTCCCTTATGTGTCTACTCGGTCAAACTAGCACCCTGCCGGCGACACGATTTGTCTCTGCAGGTAAATTCTGCCAGTCTGAATCCCATCCATTAGCTGACTCGCCACCGTGTAAATCTCATCTCCCAGAGAATCCCTGGCTTGTCTCAGCATCCTTTATAAGACCGCATAACTTAGCTATTTCCTGGAATTTCGGTTCGATACTTTTTGATAAGGAAGGCACAAAGATCTCTGCCAACGTCACAACATTCTGTGCTCTTCTTCCCCATAATATCCTGGGATAAGGATGGCGAGGATCTGAGGGCATTCATGAAAAACTCCAACACTTCATCCATTCTAATTTTGATATGCCTCAGGTAGCACAGTCCTCTCACGTGAACTCACAAACTATGTCGGTCTCAGGAGTAAATGCAGATGAGATGATTTCATTTAACATCGATCATTTTCTGCGTTTCTATATAAAGATCTTCATTGAGGCCGGCGGTGTCGATTCCACCCCCACACCCGACAGGCAAACATGGAGTTGCCTATTTACTTCAAACATAGGGAAACATGCAGACGTTGTAGGCACATATCTGTATCGAGAGAGCCAGACCGTCCTGACCGTACTAATGTTGAGAGGAGAGAGAGCTTGCAACTCGTCCTCTCCAGTCTTTCCCGCTCCCTTTCTGGTCATGAAAAGTGATCTCGACCCGAAACGCCTACTGTGTGTACTAATGTACATATCAATCTGGCAATTGATGCACTTCAATTAACGTTTCTCAATTAACCATCTCACTGTGTCAGAATCAGTGGTGAAATCAGGGGCCCCAGCGCTGAGCTTTCATCCCTGCACATTGTAACTTGTAACTCAGGTCTGATGGAGACAGAAACCCTGCCCTCTGCACATGTGATCACATCACCCCTGCTTCTGACATTTCAAATCGCCTCAATATGGTTTTCAGATTCTGCGTGGTTATGGTATATTAAGGTCGCTATCAGACCGGTAAACCATGTTTCACCACCACTGGCTCCACCTGCTGGTGTGTCCTCTTTCCTCCATCTCCAGGGACGCTGCATCTCCACACAAACCCCTCACTTGCAAAGGTTGCTTATACCCTTGACGCAGGAAACCACATCACCGTCACGTTCCCGATACCTTGTCCGACTTGCTCATCTCCGGGTATCTTCCGTGTTCACTCTCCTCCTCAACAATCCTCTCTTCACAGTAACGATCTATGAGATCATAAATATAACAACCAAAATAATCTATTACACAGACTCCGTACCGCTCCAATACTGATCAGAAAAACTCTCTGCCCTCAGACCCTTCACTTTTCCCAACTTCCAATCCAGTTTTCAAACCCAGATATGCCTGCAGATCTGAATCGACTGCAAGGTCATTTAAGACCATGCGACATATGAACAGAATAAAGCCATTTAGCCCATCGAGCCTACTCTGACATTCCATCGTGGCTGATCCAGGACCCCACTTAACCTCATACAGTTGACACTTGTTTATATCAGTTGGTGCCCTGACTGATCAAAAAACAATCAGTTTCCGCCTTAAATATAGACGCGGACTTGGTCGGCACCTCAGGAGCCCAGATGATTTTGCTCTATGGCTAAAATAAATCCCTTACCCCTGTTCTAAAGGGGGTCTCCCCTCTTTTCAGAGGCTTTGCCCTCTAGTTTTGGAAAAGGCCATCAGAGGAAAATCTTCCCCACGTCCACCCTATCTAGTTCTTTCAACATCCGGTAGGTTTTAATGATATCCCCACGCGTTCTTCAAAATTGACAATGCTCCACGTGCCGCCTAAATAGTGCCTTCTAAGTGCTCATCAATATCTCCTTGCTTTCATATTATATACTCCTGGATATAAATAGGACATTGCTTTTGCCTTCCTTACCACAGACTCAACCTGTAAGTTCACCGTGTGGGAGTCTTGCTGTGTGGATGGGTCAGTCGTACAGAGGAAGCCATGCGATTGCAGCAGGACTCATACGTCCCGTTGCGCTTACGACGTTTGAACATTCTCCCCATTTAGATAATAGTCTGGACTATTGTTCCCTTTACCAAAATGCATTCTCATATATTTCCCAACACCATTCCAACTACCAATTGTTTGCCCGTTCTTCCAATTTTTTAAAGTCCTTCTGCAATCTCATTGCTTCGTCAGCACGACTTACCACTCCACCTATTTTCATATCATCCGCAAACTTTGCCACAAAGCCATCAATTCCATCATCTTTGACAAACAACATGAATAACTGATCCCAATACTGAGCCCCTGAAGAGCACCTCTACTTGCCGACAGCCAACCAGAAAAGGCCCTTGTATTCTCACCAGCTGCCTCCTGCCTGTCATCCTTCCCGCTATCCGCACCGGCACCTTTCCTGCAACACCATATCTTCTTATTCTTCTTCTTAAGCAGCCTCACCTGTGGCAGCTTATCAAACGCGTTCTGAAATGACATCCACTGCCGCTCCTCTGTCCACTGCAAGTTAGTTCCTAGAAGAAGGCTAACAGTTTTCTCAGGCAAGATTTCCCTTTCGAGAAACCACACTGTTTTTGACTAATTTTATCATTAGTCACCAAGTAACTCTAATCCTCATACTTAATAATTGATTCCAAAAGTTTCCCCACCTTTGTGTTCAGACTAACGAGCCAATAATTTCCTTTCTTTTGCCTTTTTCCCTTCTGAAAGAGTTGAGTGACATTTGCAATCATCCAGTTGTCCGCAGCCGTGCCAGAATCACGTGATTCTTCAAAGATCATGCTTCGGTTTGGTTTCAGGATTCAATCTATCAGCAATCTATCTCAGATCTCCGGAATGGAGGTCATCTGGCCCAGGTGTCTTATCTACATTCAAACCTTTGAGTTTCTCTCGCAGGTTTTCCTTTGTAATTGCAATAGCACTCGCTCTTGCTTCTAGACGCTCGCGGAACTCTGGCACACGGCTAGTATATTCCACCGTGCAGACAGATGCAAAATACCCGTTACGTTCATCTACCTTCAGTCTCCTACTACCTCCTCACGAGGATCATTCTCCACTATCAACTCTCACATCCCTTTTACTCTTTATATAACTGGAAAGGCAGCTTGGTATCCTGCTTTATATTATTGACAGACTATCCTCATATGTCATCTTTACGTTTATTATAGCTTTTTAGTTGACCTCTGTTGTATTTTAGAAGTTTCGAAACAATCCATTTTCCTACTTTAGATGCGGTTTCTATGCACCCCTTAACTTTGTCAGACACGGTTGCCGGCCACTGCCTTTGAAAACCTCTTCTTCTGTTTGGTATATCTATCTTGAGCCTTGTGAACTATTCTCAGAAACTTCAGCCTCCTCTGCACTGACGTTATCCCTACTCTTTCCTTTCAATCCAACTGAGTCGCAGCCTCGTCTCTCATGTCTCACAATGGCCTTTATGTCATTGGGATAGAGATACATGTGCCTTATGCTTCTCCGTCTCTGATTGCAGTATGACTTCAATCATATTATGATCCCTGCCTTCTAACGGTTCCTTTGAGTTAAGTTGCCTAATAACTATCGGGGTTATTACACAACACCCAATCTAAGACAGCCTTTCACTGAGTAGGCTCAAGCACAGGCTGCTCTAAAAAGCCGTCCAGTAGGTAATTAACGATTTTACTCTCTGGCGATCCGACACCCACCTGATTTTCTCAGTCGCCCTGCATATTGAGATCCCCCGTTACAATTGCGTCATTACCCTATTGCATGCCTTTTCGAGCACCCTTTGCAATCTCAACCCACACTTTGGCCACTATTCGGAGGCCTTATATGTTTTTCATGATGTTTTTTTTTTCTTTACCCTTGTAATTTCTTAACTCCACGCAACCAAAAGTTGCAAAATTCTCTGTCCCCATGTCACCTCTTTCTGAAGATGGAATTCCAACTCTGACCAACAGATTCACACCTCCGCCTATGCCTTCCTGACTGTTCTTTCCATACAGAGTATATCCTTTGATGTTAAGCTCTCAACTATGGCCTTCCTTCATCCTTGACTCATTGATGCCCACAATGTCATACCCACCCATCCCTAACTGCGCTACGAGGTCGCCCACTTTATCCTAAATGCTACGCACATTTAAACAAAGCACCCTCAGTCCTGCATTCTTCGCCATTTTGAATTTTGTCTCTGCGGTACAAATTAACTCTTTGCTCTGGCTGCATATGTAGTACGTCCTTGGTTTGTCCTTTCCTACATTTAGGTAACACCCACCATATGGTTCTTAACCTTCTCTCATATCCCCAGCTCTGTCAGCCTGGTTTGCACCACCTGCCATATTAGTTTAAACCTCTGCATGCAGTTCTTGCAAATCTGCCTGCAAGAATAATGCCCACCTCCTTTAGATTCAAGTGCAACTCTCCCTGTGGAAGAGGTCCCACCTGCCACAGAAATGTTCCCAATTATCCTGAAATCCGAATCCCTGCTCCCTGCTTCAATTCTTCAGCCACGCATATATCTTCCACTTCATTTAATCCCCATCCTTACTGTCGCAGTCTCAGGCTGTAAACCCGAGATTACTACCCTTGAGGTTCTGCTTCGCTGCTTCTTTCCTAACTTCCTATATTCCATTCATAATCAGGACCATCTCCCTTTTTCTTCCTATTTCGGTGGTTACAATATATACCAGGACTTCCGTTTGCTCACACTCAATTTTCAGGACACATCCAGAAATACCCTGGATCGTGGCACCTGCGAGGCAAACTACAATCCGTGTTTCCTGTTTGCCAGAGGGCCAGATTCAGTGACAGAGTCACGGCCAAACGTTTGCTTCCATCCGGTAGCTCATCTCCCCAACAGTACTAAAAATACAGTACTTATTGTTGAGAGGGACGGCTGCAGTGAGTCCACACTCTGACTTGTCTCCCTTCCCTCATTTGACAGTCAACCATTTATCTGTCTCCTGAACCATTGTTGTGACGACCTCCTTGTAGTTCCTGTCTATCACTGCCTCACTCTCCCTCTCAAGCCGATGGTGCTGCAAGGACATGGCTGGGGACGAACCCAAGTGCAGGACACGGACGCGGCGGCAGAGTCGTGAGGCGTTAGCACATTGGCGAACAGGGAACCGGTATCCAGGAGAGTCTTTACACGGAGACAAGGTTTACGTAGACTATCCAGGAAATGGTGTGGAGCTTGGAACTGAGAGCCCTAAGGAATCAAGAAACGAGGTTTACTCACACTAGAGTCGACCAACGAACTGGAAACGCGTGACTGTGACGCCTGAGTTTTATCCTCGGTTTGCTCATGGAAACCTGGCGCGCTGTAATTAATGGAATTGGGAACAATTGGGAATCAGACGAGGGTATTAAGGCTCAGTCCAGAGATAATAGCAAGATGGAGGGGGATGCTTTGCCAGACGGGGCCATGACAGATGGGCATCGAGCTGGAGCTCCAGTCCCTAGCACGCTGTCTGAGGAGCTGCATCTCGGTGCATCGGGTACTGATATGGCGATCCTGGGCTCTCGGAGTCTACGGAATATCCCACATCTGACCTCAGAACAGAACACTGGCTCTGCAGACATACTCGGTGAAGATTTGAATACAACATAAGGGATGAACTTACCTACTTACCTTGCCTCCGGCTGTTCTCACCGCAGCCCTGCTGAGCCAAAACTTTACTACCCTGTCTCAGACTATTCAGAAGGCGGCCACTCCAAATCCAATGGCTAGACTGAGAGAGTGAACCAGGAGTTGGAGACAGCCAGGCATTGTTCGCCTCCTCTAAACCCCCGTTCTGGAGGTCACAATTGGTTTAGGCAGAGATCGCCCACAATATCCTCCAGTCGTCCATTGAATCCCAGAAGAGGATCCAGCCCCCGCTCCACCCTGAGCAGCAGACTGATGCAGGAGTTCCTGCTGCTCAACAGTTGACCCAGCGCCACAAACGCACCCGGAGATGAGCCAGGGCTTCGCTGCTGCGCGCCCAGAAAGAACATATCCGGCAGGCTGATCCGCTCCTTCGACAGGCAAGGCCATTCAACTTGATTCTAGTTTCCTTAACTCACCAGCCTCACCGCTGCCTTCCTGTGAAGTCCTAAACTGAGCATTCACCATTTTTAAAATCCATAAATGTTTTATCTTGTCTTCTCAGATATTTAGCTCACCAAGGGAACTGCTGGTACAGGATTGTCATCAGTTGAGATATAACCTCTAGCCTCCAAATGTAAAACTTGAGCTTTCCTCACATTCCTACTCAGAAGCTTTCAGAGTGCAGCACAAAACAAGGTAGCCAATATCTTAGTAATGAAAAATACAGATGGCGAAATACAGACACGTCAGAAGCCGTTATGGGAAAATCGAAATTAATATTATATGATTTATGAGTGGGATATCACTTGAATCAATCCATACTCTGGTGCACACTGAGGAATACGTGACAGAAACGGAAAAAATAACAGTGCAGAGAGACACGGTGAATGGAGCAATTTAAAATGGCTGAGGGAATGTATACATATAAATGCTGCTAGAACATGAATCGCGATGCAATTGCGTTTTGTTTCTGTTAATTGAATAACTTACTTAATTGAACCTATTTATTTATTCATTTACTTGAATTAATGAATTTATTTAATTTGTTTCGTTTCATTCAAAATTTGAAATGTTGAGTTGTGAACACACAAAGTTACAGATCAAGCGCTGCTCAATTGGCTCGATGTGGTTGAGTAATGAATGGCGTGCACAAAGATGCACGGCCGAATGGTCACTTTGCGATGTGACTCTGTTACGCCAAATGTAGCAATCAATACAATCGTGAACATCCTTCAGTGCAGTGTCTATCGCAAAATTTTAACATAAGTGTACTGCAGGAGACTCTTGTTCTAAAAATAGCTCTGGGAATACAGTATCTATTTTAAGAGTATTTGCTACATTTGAGGAACAGCGGCAAAGAAGGAAAAAATAATCCGACTCACACTGAATCAGCGGTTCAGATATACAGGACTGAGACGACACACTTAAAGCTGTAACAGAGACTGACAGATACAGAATGAAACCCACTCTCTCACACTGTAGCAGACTGACTGACACAGAATGAAACCCATTCTCTCACAGTGTAACAGAGACTGACAGATACAGAATGAAACCCGCACCCTCACGCGGTTACGAAGGCTGACAGATACAGAATGAAACCCGCACACTCACACTGTAACAGAGACTGACAGATACAGAATGAAACCCACACTCTCACACTGTAATAAAGACTGACAGATACAGAATAAAAGCCACACTCTTTCACTGTAGCAGAGACTGAAAGATACAGAATGAAACCCACACTGTCACGCTGTAACAGAGACTGACAGATACAGAATGAAAACTAAACTCTCACACTGTAGCAGAGACTGGCAGACGCGGAATGATACCCACACTGTCACACTGTAGCAGAGATTGATAGGTACAGAATTAAACCCACACTGTCACCCTGTAACAGACACCTACAGATACAGAATGAAACCCACATTCTCACACTGTAACATACACTAACAGATACAGAATGAAACCCAAACTCTCATACTGTAGCAGAGACTGACAAATACAGAATGAAACTCAGACTCTCAGGCTGTAACAAAGACTGACAGATGCAGAATGAATCTCTCACACTGCAGTAGAAACTGACAGATAGAGAATGAAACATTCTCACACTCTGTAATTGAGATTGGTATGTATAGAAAGGAAACGCATCCACTCTGATACTGAAGCAGAGAGTGACAACTATAGAACCCCACAATCTCAGGCTGCAGAGGGGTCTAATTTCTACAAAATGAACGGTACAGTCTAACATTGCACCGGAGACGGCCTGGTAAAAAATGAACCAACCCTCTTCACACTGTACCCACGACAAGAAGGTGGAGAATGAAACACACACTCTCATAGTACCCGACTGAATGTCTCCCGTTTGTTGATTGTCTCTGTTCTGTTGTAGTTCTCTATCACTGATCCGTAAATCATGTGAATTCCATATCGATAGTCTCTCATTTTCAGTTTGAAAATTATTGCATCCTGAATCAATTTCTCTTCAACAGAGCGGACTATCACTCTCTGTTCTCCAAACTCACTGTTTTATTTTTCTCTCATTCTGCTAGAATATCTTTTGATTTCGCAATATCTTTTTTTTCGTCGCTTAATCAATATGTAGACTGAACCGAAAAATATATTTTTCAATGAGTTCAGTGGCGGAAGAGAAAGGAATGAGCAGGGATCGGCGAAAAAAATAATGCATGCAATGCCGAGAGACCGGGAGAAAGGGAAAGAGCGATAGAGAGAGTGAGCGCGATAGAAAGGGAGACAGAGAAGAGAAAGAGAAAGCGAGAGAGAGTGAGAGAGATAGAGAGAGTAGATAGCAAGAGTGGAGAGAATGACACGGGGCACTCTGATGAGGTAGAGAGTGGCCAAGTGGGACGGAACTTTACTTAGTTTATTTGTTGGAAGTTCATCTGTGTATATTGTCCTTGTTTTCCTAAGTGTCTGTGTGCTGTGTGTATCGTTGTTCTTTATGCCCCGGGCCGGGGAAACGTTGTACCGTGTGTGGGTGCGCATCCATGCGGTTAAATGACAAAAAGCCTGACTTGAATTGACTTGAAGAAAGACAGTGTGCGTGACAGAGGGAGAACGTGTTTGCGAGAGAGAGACGGAGAAAGTGTGTGTGTGCCTGTGTGTGTGTGTGTGTGTGTGTGTGTGTGTGTGTGTGTGTGTGTGCGTGCGTGCGTGTGTGTGCCTGTGTGTGTGTGTGTGTGTGTGTGTGTGTGTATGTGTGTGTGTCTGTGTGTGTGTGTGTGTGTGTGTGTGCGTGCGTGTGTATGCGTGCGTGTGCCTGTGTGTGTGTGCGTGTGTGTGTGTGTGTGTGTGTCTGTGTGTGTGTCTGTGTGTGTGTGTGTGTGTGTGTGTGTGTGTGTGTGTGTGTGAGTGTGTGTGTGTGGCGATAATGGTTATTTGGTAACTGGCATTATTTGGCGATCCTGCAATTATTTCTACCAGGGCACATAGTGGGACGGGGTGGGGTGTCTAATGGCGAACTGGACAGGGTGTCTCTGAACACAGCGGGTATGTTTTGTATCTGGTGGCACATTGTGGGACGGGGAGGGGTGGGTTTGGTGTCTGATGGGGAACTGGACAGGGTGTATCTGTACACAGCGGGTATGTTTTATATCTGATGGCACATAATGGGACGGGGTGGGGAGGGTTTGGTGTCTAATGGAGAACTGGACAGAGTGTCTCTGTACACAGCGGAGATGTTTTATATCTGATGGGACATGGTGGGACGGGGTGGGTTGGGTTTGGTGTCGGATGGAGAACTGGACAGAGTGTTTGTGTACACAGCGGGGATGTTTTATATCTGCTGACACATTGTGGGACGGGGTGGGGTGGGTTTGGGGTCTGATGGGGAACAGGACAGAGTGTCTCTGTACACAGCGGGGATGATTTATACCTGGTGACACATAGTGGGACGGGGTGAGGAGGGTGTGTTGCCTGAGCGGTGACGCCAGTTTCTCAGTAGTTCATCAGTCAGCCGCATGCTGCAATGTGGGACATTGGATTATTCCAAATTTGAAAGCTGAGCTTCCCTCACATTCCTACTCACAAACTCTCTCAGTACCACCCTGAACAAGGCAGTCACTATTTTTTTCAAAAAAGCATGGATGGCGCGATGCAGACCAATCTGTAGCTCACATAAGAAAATCAACATCAATATCAAGTCATTTATGACTGGGACATCATTCAGTAAACTGACGCAGTTGTACACATTGAGGGACGGATAAATGAATCGGCAAACTTAAGAGATCAGAGATACACGGTGAAGGCAGCAATTTAGAATTGTAGACGGAAATCTATTCATATACATGCTGCTGGAACACGAAAAATTCTGCCTCTGTATGTTATATTTCTATCAATTCATGAATTTACTTACGCACTTATATATTTAAATTAAAGCATTCATTTAAAGTGTTTGAACTCAATCAACATTGAAGCAGTTGCGTTACCAAGACATAGGAAATTACAGACCAGTTGCTGGTCGGTTCGCTCTATGTGGATGAGTAACGAAAAGCATGTGGAAAGATGCCGGACAGAACGGTCTGTTTGCCCTATGACTCTATTATCCGTAATGTACTGCTCAGTACAACCAACATTGTTAATCAGTCAACTCTCTATCTCACAATTATATCATGAAACAACTATAGGAGACTTTTGCTGCAAAAATAGCTCAGGGAAAACAGCAACTAATTTAAGAACAGTTACTAGATTTGAGATAATAAGAGAAAAATATACCCGTTTGCAATGAATCAGTAGAGTACGGGTACAGGACAAATAACCAGCACTCTCACACTGTAGCAGAGACTGACAGATACAGAATGAAACCCACACTCTCACACTGTGACAGAGACTGACAGATACAGAACGAAACCCACGCTCCCACACTGTAACAGAGACTGACAGATACAGAATGAAATCCACACTCTCACACTGTAACAAGACTGACAGATACAGAATGAAACCCGCACTCTCATGCAGCCTCAGAGAATGACATATACAGAATGAAACCCACACTTCGTAGTGTAAAAGAGACTAACAGATACAGAATGAAACCCACATTCACACATTCTAGCAGACTGACTGATGCAGAATGAAACCCACACTTCGCAGTGTAAAAGAGACTGACAGCTACAGAATGAAACGCACACACTGACACTGTAACAGAGACTGACAGATACAGAACGAATCCCACACTCTGACACTGTGAGAGAGACTGACAGATTCCGAATGAAACCCACACACTCACACTGTAGCAGAGACTGACAGATACAGAATGAACCCCACACTCTCACACTGTAACAGAGACTGACAGATACAGAATGAAACCCAAACTCTCACACTGTAACAGAGACTGACAGATACAGAATGAAACCCACCCACTCACACTGTAACAGAGACAGACAGATACAGAATGAAACCCACACTCTCACACTGTAACAGAGACTGCTAGAAACAGAATGAAATCCACACTCTCACGCTGTAGCAGAGACTGACAGATACAGAATGAAACCCACACTCTCACACTGTACCAGAGACTGACAGAAACAGAATGAAATCCATACTCTCACGCTGTTGCAGAGACTGTCAGATTCAGAAGGAAACCCACACTCTCACATTGTAGCAGAGACTGACAGATACTGAATGAAACCCACACTGCCACACTGCAGCAGAGACTGACAGATACAGAATGAAACCCACATCTCTCACACTAGCAGAGACTGACAGATACAGAATGAAACCCACGCTCTGACAATGTAACCGAGTCTGACTGATACGGAATAAACCCCACATTATCGCACTTGGGGAGAAAGGTGTGTATACAGTATGAAATTCACAGACGCACACTCTATGGCAGGTAAAGTGTGTGTCTGTGTGTGAGTATATCTGTGTTTGAGTGTGAGAGAGTGTATCTGTATGCGCGTGTGTGTATGTACGTGTGTATGTCAGAGAGAGTGCAGATTTGTTTGTGTGTGTGTGTGTGTGTGTGTGTGTGTGTGTGTGTGTGTAAAAGAGGGTTTGTTTGTATCTGTGTGTAACTCCCTGGGTCGCCTCAGGCTCGCTCAGCTCGTTCCGTCTAGGGGGAGCAGCCTTCAGCCCCGCCAAACTGGGTAATCAGCTGGTGTGGATGCTGTGTGATGTCCCCGCCTCGCCCAAAAACAGACAGTACACTATATGCGATTAAATGAGTACAATTTACAAAGGTTACTATAACTACGTGATTAATAACGATACAGTATAAATGAAGAGAAAAATAAAGAAAAGGCGCCAAACTTATCAAAGTCCAAACCACTTCGTGCACAACCATTAGAGCTCAATTTCTGAAGTCTTCTGGCCACCATTCGATCCCCTCCGAACTCCTCGACACGCAGCTCAGGACCCTCCGAACTCCTCGACTCTCCAAACAGCTCAGGACCCTCCGAGTGGTCAACCAAGCACATCTAGCTTCATTCCCCACCCCTCCTCGGAGAATCTCCCGGCCTCGGACCCCCCTTTGGGGTCCGATCCTCGCCCAGCTTAGAGCATTGCGTCCTCTCTCTCGACCCCCTCGCGCCGATCTGCCCAAAAGCCCGTCAACAAAAGCTTACAGACTCAGAAGAAAGAACATTAATCCCCATTTGATTTACAAAGGAATACCATTCTCGTTATCAGTAAATTAGCATTCCTGCTAGTTAACAAAAAGAAGAAACCCTCTTTACACTCTCCCTCCACCAAATAAAAGTCATGTCCTCATGACTACTAAATAACTCGCCACCTTTCCTGCCAACACCCCGTAACCCAAGCACAAACAGTGACATCTCCTCCCCACACAGTAACCCTCACGCCCTGTTTTTCAGGCGCTACTTAGGCCAACTATCTGGGAGTTCCCTAACCCTTCTGAGAGCTCTGTACCCCCTCACCTAAACCCTTCCGGCTCGGACACAACTGGGGATACCTTGGGCCCACTACCAACTCCTCTCTCAACCTCTCACTCATGCCCCACACTGCACACAGCTAACCCTCCCCGCTACACCTGTCTCAATGGGAGAAGGGCCAAAGGTCTCTTCCTCAATCGAGGGAAAGTCAGCAAAAGGCAGCATGTACCACACATCCAGCACATCATCCATCGAATCTGCATTCTTCTTCTTTCCTGTGATCGGTAGCTGCTGTTTGATCTTCTCCAAACGGAAACACGTGGCCTGCACTGCTCTCGCAGTCTCTTCAGCCTCCTGTTCAGTATTCACTGCACTTCTCTCCAGCGTTTTCTTCATCATGACTTCTTTCAGATCAACTTTCAGGTTTTGCACTTCATTTGAACTGTCGATGGTCATCTTCAGGTTCCCTTCAAGCTTCCGCTTCTTTCTTCTGAGATTCGACTGTAATTTCTTCACCTCCGCAAACTCCCCTCTCCGGGTTCTCAGTTTGCTATTACCCTCAGTCAGACAACTTTCCTCATTCTCGCCAACTTGTAAGTCTTCCGAATAGTTCCAGATCACTTTCTCCAGTCTCTCCGTCTTCATTTCAAACTTGATTCCGTAGAGACAGTCACTCACGAGCTGCGACCTTCGTCAGCCCTGGCACGTGTCCCGAAAACACTTTAACTCGGTAGTTCTCAGCTGCTCCTGCAACGACCTCACTTCATATTCTCCTGAGGCAAATCCAAACACCAAGAGATCATCCACATACACCAAAACTCCAAACGCCTCCACAACCCCTATGGTCTTCCACCTGCCAGCAGGAAGGTTGCAAGGGCTCCAGATATGCCCTGTGGCATCTTTTCGGACCCGAAGACTCCTAGGGAATTTATAACGGCCGTCTTCTCCTTGTCGGCCCCACTCATCGGGATCTGGCAACATCCACTCCTCAGATCCAGCACCTTAAAACACTTCACACCACTCAGACAGGCCATCGCCTCTCTGGCCCCCAGGGCCGTATTCTGGTCACTGACAGTGCGCCTCTTCAACGCAATATAATCCACACACATGCTGCCTACGTCTTCCACGGCTGTAGTGGCCAGTCGCCGCAACCTCTCTCTCTCCGAGGTATCTTCAGCAGTCAACTCCACTCCCTTGTGGTATTTCGCAGCGTCCACTAAGAGGGTCTCACCCTCAGATACTTTCCCCAGGCCGTACCAGCTCTGGCTCTTGTTTGAATTCGGTATCGGCCCAATGCTGCTACACACGTCCGCACAAGCACCTCGAAACTCTGGCTGCATCGACAATGCCTCCAAACAGCGCTCACCCGCCTCCTCCGGGCAGGTCCCCAAGCGCACCAGCAGGATATTGGTTCTCTCTAGAACAGAAACGCTGCCCGTCTCAACAGGGTCCGGACACATCAGCATTAACGATTCATGAACCTCAGTCTCCTCCACATTTGTCTCCAAGAACTCCATTTTCACTGACCAACAACCGTCGTCTGGATAATCACCGGCACTGGTACCCCGAATCTCCAGTGTCCTCAATGTCGTCAAGGGTAAATGCTTCCAATAACGGTTATGAAACAAACTGTACAGCAACTTCACCGGCTCCCCGGTGCTGAGGATGGCTTTAACTTGACTTCCATCCATCCGTAACAACACCTGTGCGCGTGGCCCCTCTAAGCCGTCAGGAATAGGGTCTGTTCGTTTCGGGAGTTCCTTGGTACATTGCTGGGAACGTGCTCCCCCAGAGACCCCAAGCCGTTCCCCCACTGGGCCTCCTCTAATTTTCCCGACACCTCTCGAATCAACGGAACAACTGATCCCCTTTACAGATCCCCTTGGCAACACAAGCAATTTATCTGCCCCCCTAGGCAAAAAGGGATATCCTAAAAACTTCCCACCAATCTCCTGCCACGGATATGATAAGCCCCCCAGCTGCGGCATTTGACTTCCAGTCGAGCCACACGCATTTTCCCACATTTTCCCAGAACCGGCAGCGGTCACTTCGAGGTAATTGCGCCTGACAGTTCTAACAAAGTCACCAGCCCGCCTACTCAAACTTTCAACCCGTCCCTGTCGTTTTCCCTCAGCCAAGCACTGCCACTCACCCAGCAACTGAGAGGTCCGCTCCGCCCAGGCCTCCGCCCCTTTAGGGCTGGACATTATTCCAACAACCGGGCGGAGCTCACCGCTGCTGAAACATCCCAACCTGTCACTCCTCAATCTCCAAACAGTACGGACAGCCCATGGTCCCACCGCCATTTCGTCAGCACTAGTCGGAACTCGAACAACGACCTCCAGGCTACCAACAGCAGCCACCCCACCCAACACACACACAGCGATAACCAGCAATCGCACACCCACAAAGGCACACCAGCTCTTCGCCGCAGACACAATTTAAATAGGGTGATCACACAGCTTCCACAGAAATCAATCCCGGACGAGCCCCCACAATGTAACCCCCTGGGTCGCCTCAGGCTCGCTCAGCTCGTTCCGTCTAGGGGGAGCAGCCTTCGGCCAAGCCAAACTGGGTAATCAGCTGGTGTGGATGCTGTGTGATGTCTCCGCCTCGCCCAAAAACAGACAGTACACCATATGCGATTAAATGAGTACAATTTATAAAGGTTACTATAACTAAGTGATTAATAACGATACTGTATATATGAAGAGAAAATTAAAGAAAAGGCGCCAAACTTATCAAAGTCCAAACCACTTCGTGCACAACCGTTGGAGCTCAATTTCTGAAGTCTTCTGGCCACCATTCTATCCCCTCCGAACTCCTCGACTCTCCAAACAGCTCAGGACCCTCCGAACTCCTCGACTCTCCAAACAGCTCAGGACCCTCCGAGTGGTCAACCAAGCACATCTAGCTTCATCCCCCCCCCCTCCTCGGAGAATCTCCCGGCCTCGGACCCCCCTTTGGGGTCCGATCCTCGCCCAGCTTAGAGCATTGCGTCCTCTCTCTCGACCCCCTCGCGCCGATCTGCCCAAAAGCCCGTCAACAAAAGCTTACAGACTCAGAAAAAAGAACATTAATCCCCATTTGGTTTACAAAGGAATACCATTCTCGTTATCAGTAAATTATCATTCCTGCTAGTTAACAAAAGGAAACCCTTTCCCAACAGTAACAAAGAAAAAAAAAACCCTTTACACACTTTATTCACACAAACCAGATGGTGTCGCAGATGCAGAAATTTATCTCCCTCTGTCCATCAATGGAACACACCAACACCCTTTCAACAGATCTATCTTTGTAAGAAATTACCTATTCCAACCTTATCAATGCAATCACCTACCCTAGGGATAGGATACGCATCTGTTTGTGTTACTGCATTTACCTTCCTATCATCAGTGCAAAATCTAACTCTACCGTAAGGTTTGGGCACAATAAAGCAGGGTGAGCTCCAATCTGATGCTGGAGGACTAATAATACTATTTTCCAGCATATATTCAATTCCTTGCTCAGTCAATTTACACTTTTCTACGTTCATGCAATATGGGTGTTTAATCGGTTTAGTTTGACCATTACCTGCATCATGTACTGCAACCGTGGTTTGCCTGGGAACATCGAAAAATAAATCATTAAACTTCAGAATTAATTCCTTCAGCTGTTGTTGTTGCTCTGGCTGCAGATGAGCCAATTTGTTGTGAATGTTTTCTGGAACAACCGAGTTCATTAGCCTAACTGGGTCCACGTTTGGCTCGTGAAAATTCTCAGACGAGTCGATTGTTTCATTATCAGGGTTGCCAGATTCATATGTTTTGACAACAACACTCACATTAGGTGCCTGCATGTCAAAATAAGGCTTTATCATACCTGTGTGTACTACCTGTGTTAGTTTACATCGGTCGGGTGTTTTAATAACATAATTCACATCATTAATTTGAGAGACTATTTCATACGCTCTATTGAATTTCGCCTGAATGCAGGTATAAACCACAGTGGGGCCACTGTGGTGACCTGATTAGGTTTACCCACAGCTCGACAAGTGTGACAGGTTCTGCAAGAGGTCACAACATCTTTCCTCAAATTAGGCCAGTAAAATTATGTCATAAACCTGTTTACAGTTTTATTCACTCCAAAATGTTGACCTAAGGGCATCCTGCAGGCCACAATAAAATTTCAGCCCTATAAACTTAAGGAACTACAAATTGGTGAACAATTGTCCATGCCTCACTCACTTCTATAGCAGGTGGCTTCCACTTCTTCATTAACACTCCATCCTTGAGATAATACCCTACTGGCATTTTCTTAATCTCATCATCTGAGAGAGCTGTTTCTTTCAAAGCTTCAATCTCAGTATCTCGGTTCTGTTCTGCTATAAACTCCTTCCTAGACAGGGAGAAATCTTTCTCTTCAGACTTACTACTTGAATCCTGTTGAAACAATGAAAACAGAAAAGTCCCTGACAACTCATCGTAACCTGAATCCCGATTTTGGCTATCATGGGTATCAGAATCATGCTGCACAGAACCGTTTGCGTCGGCAAACTTTTTAGCCATACTTCGAGTTACTGCGCAGGAAGGATAAATGTTAAAATCCATCTGTGGGTCGTCAGTGGTCGGCTCAGTTGTCAACAGCACTGCAGGAACAACTTTACCATCTGCCAGGTCATTCCCTAACAGCAAAGTAACATCTTCCACCGGTAAACTGGAGCACAATCCGATCTTAACAGGTTCCGAAACAGCCCCGTCTGTGAAGTTACCTTGTGCAATGGCACAGAAACCACACCGCCCCCAATGTCTTTAATAAGATTTACCTCACCAGTGTTAGACTTATCACCAAACTTTAGAGCACTGTCTGATATAAGTGGCTGAGAAGCCCCAGTAACTCGAAGAATTTTCACTGGTACCGGGGTCGACCCTTCCTTTACTAATACAAACCCATCTGACATAAAATGATCGAACGCCTTCTTAACTCGGTCAGACCTCTCAGTCCTTATCTGAGCCTCAACAGAATGTTCAGAACCCTGTGGGTTTATAGGTGCTTCAACATATTGAATACAGGCATTTGGGACTGCCTCCTTTTCCTTTTCCTTCTTCAGGATGGAACAATTAGCTATCATATGACCAGCTTTCTTACAAGAGTAACAAGTGAGACCAAAATATTTCTCCTTCAACTGTTTCCCTTCATCCTTACTTTTGTCACTCGTCCCAGCTTTAATTTCTGGTTTACCCTGGTTATCCCTGCTACTCTTTTGGAAGCTCTTACTCTGGGTAAGCTTGACCTTGTGGGTTAAAGCAAACTCATCTGCTAATCTAGCAGACTCCTGCAAAGTGGCAGCATCCTTTTCATCTGAATACGTCTTTATGTCATCAGGGACGCAGCCTTTGAATTCTTCAATTAAAACCAACTCTTCCAAGCTGTTAAAATCATCATTTATATTTTTACATGTGCACCAGCGGGTAATACACACAAACTTCTCATCAGCAAATTCCATATAAGTCCGGTTCACAGATTTCCTCAAATTTCTAAACTTTTGCCTGTCTGCTTCTGGGACCAACTCATAAGCTTTGAGCACAGCCTGTTTCACTATGTCATAATTAGCTGCTTCATCAACAATCAAAACAGAATAGGCTTGCTGAGCCTTCCCCCTTAATTACACTTTGTAAGAGAAAAGGCCATTTTATTTTTTGATTTGTTAAGAGGAGTTGTGGTTTCTTGATTATATTTATAACAGCATAACATTCTACTTCAAGTCAAGCCAAGTCATTGTTATTGTCATTTTGACCATAATTGCTGGCACAGTACATAGTAAAAATCAGTCAACTTTTTTTAGGACCATGGTGTTACATGACACAGTAAAAAAAAACATCTGATTTTCACAATATATACATTTTTTTTTGCTGTTTATACGTCATTTGTGTTATCTGTTTGCAAACATCTCCTCTGATTTGTATTTTCTATTGGAAAATCAATAGAAAGATTGAAAAATGAATGAAATGAGAATAGGCCAACCCTCTTTTGGCCACTTTAAACTCTGAGCAACCTTCTCAAAACGCTGAAAATATTTAACAACCTCCACCTTGTCAAACGCAGGGACCAATTTAACTTCCCGACTGGCCTCAAACTTATCACCAGAGTACCTTTCCTGCAATCTTTCTATCCTTTCCAGTTCCAGCAGCCTCTGTCTGTCTGCTTCCTCACTGTTTTTCTGCCTCTCTACCCTCAAATTGCCTCTGTCTTACTGTAGCTTCCATCTTTAATTTTTCAAACTTCTACGGGAGCTCAAGCTCACGAGGTTTACTTTCAGGAAAAACCTCCAACTCCTCCACTTTAAACACACCCTCAGATACATCATGTTCATCTATAATTATTTGCATCTGTACCCTCCTCATTGTCGATTTCACCTTGGCAAGTTTTAACGTTTTAGCAATAATCAACAACTCAATCCATCTGGCATCCTCCAATGCCTCAGAGGTTGGCGCTTCCACAAACCTATCAGCGTCCGCTGCTGATTTTCAACACACAAATACATCAAAAGGGATTTCCCCAAAGAAATCAATAATTAATCAATCAAAACACCCCAAATTTGTTCATATTTCGGATGCAGGCCCCAATTTTATTACGAACCATAACACTTCAGAAACAAACCAGCAGCAATTGAGTTCACACTGGGGTCTGGCTTTGATGTGAAAACTCCTCTCTTTACTATGCAGAAACCTGAGCAAGATAAACAAAAGTTAACAGAGTAATGTGTATATATGTGTGTAAATGTTACTCCAAAACTATTGAGTTTAGGGGAAACAATGCTTACAGTTTTCAGATGGTAAAATATGAAAGTTCAGTTCATTCATGGAATAGGTGATGAGATAGAGATATTTGCAATCCAGGCTAAAAGTCGAGAGAAGGCAATTATGTCGAATTTCACAGGTTCCATGGTGGTAAAACGAGAGAACAGTCACTGTAGATTTTATCCATCGTAATTCCAAATCCACATACAAATTATCATCGAAAGTGACTTGTCACAAGGAATATTGTCTTCAAGTGAATTACCTCACCACAGCCATGCAAGGGATAACACATCAGTTGTCTTCACAGGATATTCCAAATCATATTCACTCCTATGGATCTAACGAGGTGACAAACAAACATTCGATGTACAGTGAATCGATAATTAACCCACCCTTGTGGGCATAGGGAAGCTCCAAACAGTGACCCTTGGCCACCAGTTCCCTGGTTTCAATCCTTCCATTTTTCCTCCTTCATCTCCGTCTGACTCTGAATGTCTGTGTCCTCGGTTAAAACTAAACAAGCTGCGAGCGATGTAAACAAGCTGCAAGTCCAGCTGATTTGACTTCTTAATCCCTCTCTCTCAAAATGACAGTCCACGGCAAATGAAACCTAGGGATTCATAACAATGGCAACTCCCCATTGTGAACTGACTGATGTGCCAATAGTTGGGATTACCGAGTGAATCGCTTCCCACATTCTGAGCAGGTGAACGGCTTCTCCCTAGTGTGAACTCGCTGATGACATTGTTGGTTGGATTGAGCAGGTGAATGGCTTCTCCCCGGTATGAACTCGCTGATGTCTCTGTAGGGTGGAGGATTGAATGAATCGCTTCCCACATTCTGAGCAAGTGAATGGCTTCTCCCCAGTGTGAACTCGCAAGTGACTCTGTAGTTTGGATGACTGAGTGAATCTCTTCCCACAGTCTGAGCAGAGGAACGGCTTCTCCCCAGTGTGAACTCGCTGATGTCGATGTAGGTGGGATTACTGAGTGTATCCCTTCCCACAGTCTGAGCAGGTGAACAGCTTCTCCCCAGTGTGAACACGCTGATGTACCAATAGAGTGGATGACTCAGTGAATCTCTTCCCACAGTCTGAGCAGAGGAATGGCTTCTCCCCAGTGTGAACTTGCTGGTGTCTCTGCAGATGGTGTGACCGAATGAATCCCTTCCCACACTCTGAGCAGGTGAACGGCCTCTCACCAGTGTGAATTCGCTGATGAATCTGTTTTATGGATGACTGAGTGAATCTCTTCCCACAGATTGAGCAGGAAAATGGCTTCTCCCCAGTGTGAACTCGCTGGTGTCTCCATAGTGTGGAAGAATGAGTGAATCGCTTCCCACAGTCTGAGCAGGTGAATGGCTTCTCCCCAGTGTGAACTCCCTGATGTATGTTTAATTTAGATGAGCAAGTGAATCCCTTCCCACAGTCCAAGCAGGTGAACGGCTGCTCTCCAGTGTGAACTCGCAGGTGAGCCATTATGTCAGATGGCCGAGTGAATCGTTCCCCACAAATTCAGCAGATGACCAGCCTCTGACTGGAGTGTCCACAGGTGGGAAGACTGACTGAATCCTTTCTCACAAACAGAACAGGTGAATGGCCTTGCCCAGTGTGAATTTGACTGATGTACATTCAATTGTGATAACCGTGTGAATCCACTCCCACTGTCTGAGCAGGTGAACGGCCTTTCTCCTGTCTAAAATGAGGGGTACGCCAGTTGGATCCCTCTCTACCGTCTGAGCAGGAAGGATGGTTGATTGAATCCCTTGCCACACTTCTTAAATATCTAGACAGAGACAGCAAAACTGGTGTGTCGCGTTTGAGATTTCCGGCAACAGAATCCTTCTCATTTGTAACCTGAAAAGATTTACATAATTCATCAATGGGTTTAGGACAGCATTTCAGATGAGATTACTTGAGCTGCCAAGGTTTGATCTGGTATCACACTGTTGCAGTGAGGTACAACCCAACTTGGAGAGAGAAATCATCCCCTGACTGGGCAGAGTGCTGGTATCTGGAATGACCATCAATTCCCTGATGCTCTTCCTGACTCTATAAGAATGGGGCATTTCTGCCGTCTCCAATCTGTGACCTGGCTCAGTTTGACTCTCTCCATTGGTATTATTCCCTGTTCCTTCTGAGCTGCATGGGTGCCTGGCCCCACAGTCACTGAAACACTCTCACACAAATTGTCTTTCTTGGCATGCAGCTGGGATTTTTGTTTATGTCTTATTAACTTAAAGTGCCACTGTTTTAATACCATATAAAAAAATCCTGTTGATGTGAATTGTTGGTTCGCACAGCTGTGAAAAGGACAGAGTAAATTATTGTATTATTTCAGTTTCTTGTCACAGTTATAGAAAATTATAACACAGAAACAGGCCCTTTGGGCCATCTAGTTTGTGGTGATCTATTTGAACTGCCCACTCCCATACCCCCATCAGCCAGGTACCTATACAAGCCACTTAAATGTTGAAGTCGAGCTCGCATGCACCACATGTGCTGGCTGCTCATTCCACACCCGGATGACCATCTGTGTGAAGAAGATTCCCGTCATGTTTCCCTTAACATTCCACCTTTCACCCTTAACCCATGGCCTCTGGTTGTAGTCCCACCCCCATCTCAGTGGAGAAAGCCAGCTTGCATTTACACTATCTATGCCGCTCTATCACAATCAAATCTCCCCTCAATCTGCTACATTCCAAGGAATAAAGTCTGGACCTGTTCAGTCTTTCCTTATAACCCAAGTCCTCCAGACCTGGCAACATCCTTGTGATTTTTTTCTGAACTCTTTCAACGTCTTTACATCTTTCCTGTAGGTTGGTGACCAAAACTGCACTCAATTCTCCAAATTAGGCCACACCAATGTCTTGTACAAAGTCAACAAGACATCCGTCTCCTGTACTCAGAACTTTGGTTCAAGAAGGCCAATATGTCAAAATCATTCTTTCCATCCCCATTGAACTGTGACACCACTTTCAGTGAAATGTGGACCTGTATGTCCAGATTCCTTTACTCTACAACACTCCTCCATGTCCGACCAGTCACTGTGTAAGACCCACCCTGGTAGGTCCTACCAAACTGCAACCCCTCAAACCCTTCTGCTTTAAGTTCTACCTTCCATTTCTTAAACCATTTTTCCCGCTGGTCCAGATCTGACTGCAAGCCTCCTTGCTGTCCACTAGACCATCAATCTTGGTGCTACCCACAAATTTGCTGATACAGTTAACCACACTATCATTCAGATTACTGATATAGATGACAAACAACAACAGATCCAGCACTGATCTCTGTGGCACACCACTAGACACAGGCCTCCAGTTAGAGAGGCAACCATCTGCTACTCCCAAAGACAGTGTCTCATCCAATTTACTGTCTCATCTTGAATGCTGAGTGACCGAACCTTATTGACCAACTTCCCATATGAGACTTTGTCAAGTGCCTTGCTAACGTCCATGCAGACAACATCCACTGCCTTGCCCTCAACTACTTTCCTGATAACTTCCTCGAGAGACTCTGTAAGATTGGTTAGACATGACCTACCATGCACAAAGCCATGCTGTCTATCCTTAATCAGTCCACATCTATCCAAATACTTATATATCAGGTTCCTGCACATACATTCCAGTAACTTTTCCACTACTGTTGTCAAGCTCACAAATGAAAAAACACCTCCATCTCTGTAATCTGTACAGGGTCCATGAATCTGATGCTGCATTGCTTCACTTCTACAAACTGTGTCCATCTCCTGCATAAAGAGGAAGCAAAAAAAAAAAAAATCTCCCCCATCTATGTTGTCTCCTCAGATGGATTACCATTCTGATCTTGCAAAGGATTAATTTCAAAAACTTGCAATCTTTTCACTCTTAACATATCTGCAGAATCCCTGAGGATTCTCCTTCACCTTGTCTGCTGGGGCAAACTCATGCCTTCTTTTATTTCTTTCATAAGTGTTCACTTGAATTTCCTGTATTTCATAAGTACCCTATTTGCTCCAATCTGCCTGTACCTGGTATGCACCTCCTTTTTATTGATCTGGGAGAGGAAAGCCAAAGGGGTGATAGAGCTGCGTGGTGGGAGGTGGGGGTAGAGGGGTTAATCAAAAGTTGCAGGGGGAACGGGAGCCTGAATAATGCGAAGTTAAGCAAATTTGTTTTGCTCCTTAACATATAACAGTGATATCTACAGCACATTACAGGCACTTTGGCCCACAGTCCTGTGCCGACCATGTAACCTACTCTGGAAACTGCCTGGAACTTCCTCAGCACAGAGCCCTCTATTTTTCTATGTCCCTATCTAAGAGGCTGTTAAAAGACCCTATTGTATCTGCCTCAAACACGGCTGCTGGCAGTGCAATACGCACATCCAGCACTCTCTGTATAATAAACTTACCCCTGACATCCCCTCGGTATCTATTTCCAAGCATCTTAAAAGACTGTATGCCCCCCATATTAGCCATTTCTGCCCTGGGAAAAAAACCTCTGGCTATCCACAAAATCACTGCCCATCATCATATTATACACGTAAAAAAAGGCTCCAAACATAAACAAGGAACTAATACATTGCTTTGAGGATTTGTTTGAAGTATAGAAGATAGTTTTTTTTTCTCACACAGAGAGTGGTGAGTTCATGGAATGGGCTGCCAGCGGCCGTGGTGGAGGCGGAAATGAAAGGGTCCTTAAGAGACTCCTGGATGGATACATGGAATTTAGAAAGTTAGAGGGCTAGGGGTAAGCCTAGGTAGATCTAAGGTATGGATATGTTTGAGCCAAAAGGTCTGTATTGTGCTGTAGGTTTTCTATGTTTCTGTGTACACAAAATATAAGGGTATAGAATGGGTAAATGCAAGCAGGCTTTTTCAACTGATTTTAAGTGTGACAACATCCAGAGGTGATGGGTAAGTGGGGAGGTGAAAATTTATGGGGAACAAATTATTGGCCATGAGGGTGTGGAATGAGATGCCAGCACAAATGGTGTTTGGTAGCTTGATTTTACCATTTAAGAGACGTTTGGATGGGTATCTGGATGGGAGGTGCTATGGTCCCAGTGCACGTCATTGCATTCCACAGCTTAAACGTCTTTCCAGCATTGAGAAGATGGGCCAATTGGCATGTTTCTGTACTGAACTTCTCCATGTTTCAATGACAGTGAGGCTGGCCAGACTTGATTGGAAGGAAAACTGGCAGAAGTGACAATGGAACAGCAATGGCTGGGGTTTCTGGAGCACTTTGGGAGCTGAGTGATGGATACATCCCAAAGTAGTGCAAGCATTGGAAAGGCAGGAGGACACAACTGTGGCGAAATGACCAGCCAAACCCAACATAAAAGCCAAAGAGAGGGCAAACAAAAGAGCAAAAACTAATGGCAAGCTTTTAGAAGCCAACAGATGACAACTAAAAAAGAGGTCAGATATGCTCAGGGCATGGACTGATGATATTGTAGCCATTAATGCATCTTGGTTGCACCCAACAGCCTGAGGCACTTAGAGGACAAAATATATGGGGCCTCGATTCCACTTGAAAACCAAGGTTCCCTGCACCATTTGCATCTCAACTTTTATTTTGACAGACACATACAAACACCACACCCTTAAAATTTCACTTCTGAAGGCGTCCCACTGACTAAGTTCTTCTTTGCCAAAAAACATTCTGTCCCAAACCACACTTGTCAATTCCTTTCTGATACCATGAAAATTGACCTTTCTCCAACTTAGAATCTCAACCTGTGTTCCAGACCTCTCTTTTTCAATATTTACTTGGAATATAATAGCATTATGACCTCTGGATACAAAGTGTTCCCATACACTAATTTCATTCACTAGCCCTGGATCGTTTCCTAACAGCTTATTGCACACTTCTACATCAGGAATTCTATGTACTGATTAAGGGCACATTTGACAAACTCTACCCCATCTAGTCCTTTTACAGTATGGGAGTCCCAGTCAATATATGGAAAGTTAAAATCGCTTACAATTTCAACCTTTGTTTCTTGACATAGTTTCATGTTTCTTGGTAGAGTCTCTCGACAAATTTGTTCCTCTAAATCCCTCAGATTGTTGGGTGTACACTACTCCCTGTACTGGCTATAACATCATAATTCCATGCCCTGGGTTAATCTGGCTTTCCTACGATGCTTCTTGCATTGTGATATACACAGCTTAGCACATTCATATCATCCTGCCCAACCTTTTAATTGCTGACTCAGTCTGCAGTCTGAACAACATCTCTCTGGTGTCTAGAAAACAACCTCTCCCTCATTGTCACAAAAACAAAGGAGCAGGTTGTGGACGACAGAAAGAATGGATACAGGATAAACCCTTCTGACATCAATGGATCTGCTGTTCAGAGGGTGAACAGCTTTCAGTTCCTCAGCACACACATTACCGAGGATCTCACCAGGTCTGTACATACCGGCTGTCTGGTGAAAACGGCACAACAGCACCTCTTTCACCTCAGACGGTGAAAGAAGTTTGGAATGGTTCCCCAAATCCGAAGAGCTTTCTACAGGGGCAACTTGAGAACATCCTGACTGGCTGCATCACTGCCTGGTATGGGAACTGTATTTCCCAAGTTGCAGGACTCTGCAGAGAGTGGTGTGGACTGTCCAGCCCATCTGTATATGTTATCTTCCCACTATCCAGGATATTTACATTATTGTGTAAAAAGGACCTGCCGGATCATTGGGGAGCTCAGTCACCCCAACCACAGACTGTTGCAGCAGCTACCATCCGGGAAACGGTACCACAGCATAAAAGCCAGGACACTAGGATCTGGGACAGCCTCTTCCACCAGGCCATCAGAAAGATTCATTCATGCTGATACAATTGTATTTCTGTTATACTGAATGCCCTATTGTACATATTAATTATTACAAATTGCTAGAAATTGCACATTTAGACGGAGACATAACTTAAAGATCTCTATTCTTTAAAGAGTATGAAGGATGTACATAATAAAGTCAATTCAATTCACCCTCTCCACTATCTGTTCTGTCATTCTGGCTCCAATCCTCCCTGCAACCTTAGTTTAACCACCCACCCCACAGGGGAGCACTAGCAAGCCTTGCCACTAGGATATTAGTCCCTTTCTACTTCTGTTCCACTAACTAACAAATCCCCTATCACCCCCTTTGACTTTCCCCCATCAGGTAATCCCCCCCACAACAGTTTCTAAAGTGGTCCACCTATTCTTGTGGGGGATGGCCACAACAGTACTCTGTGATGGCTATTTAACCTCATTCAACTTCCTGACTCTCACCCAGTTTCCTGTGTCCTGCACCCTGGGTGGAACTCACATCTCTTCATGTCATATCCATTACCCTATCTGACTGCCAGATGATCTGGAATTCATCCGTTTCAAGTTCCAGCTCCTTAACGTGCAGGGTTACAAGCTGCAGCTGGATGCACATCTTGTAGATGAGGGATTCAGGGACACTGGAGGGACCCAGTGACAACAATATGGTGTGCACTGAATTCTACATTTTGAGGTATACATTTCAACAGCTAGCGAATCACTGTCAGTAAGAACTTTGATCTCCTCTGGGATTGATCGAGTTCATCTGCACTCTCACACAGCCTATGTATCATGCCTGTAGCAGGTAATGGACGATGCTCTCGTCAGAGCTTTTGCATACTATCCATATCTGATTTGTTTGCTAAATGATGATTTAAGAAGTCACATTTCCAAAGATTGCTCGACTTCTTCCCACTTGCAAATTCTCCAGCAACTTTTGTAATATCACAATACACACAGATGACTCCACTTTCTGTGTTCTACATAAATATTCCCCCTGAACCCTCCCCCAATGACTGACGGTGGTGAACTCAGTGAATGAAATCCCAATGAATACGAAGGGAAGGGCAGTCGTCTGTCTCACTGGAGTCTGGCACATTTGTGATGTGAAAGCTACTTGTTGCCCAGGGCAAAGTTGTTTGATATCATTATGGAACCAGAGAGAATGGGCTGAAGCATGTTCTCACTGGTAGAAAATTCCAGAACAAGAGGTGGTAGAACAAGGAACAGACACAAAATGCTGAAAGAACTCAGCAGGCCTGGCAGCATCTATGGAAAAAAATATTATTGTTGAGTTCCTCCAGCATTTGCGCTTCTTGGATCTCCAACATAGGAAAAAAAACAGAAAAAACAGAAAACCTACAGCATAATACAGGCCCTTCGGCGTACAATGCTGTGCCGAACATTACTTACTTTAGAAATTACCTAGTGGTCCCCAGAGCCCTCCATTTTTCTACGTGCCAAGTATCTATCCAGAAGCCTCTTAAAAGTCCCTATTGTATCCGCCTCCATCACTGTCACCAGCAGCGCATTCCCCACACTCGCCACTCTGCGTAAAAAAAACACCCCTCGTTCTGATATCACGTGTCATAACGCGATGGTACCGAGCATGCGCAGAAATGAAGAATGTTCGAGAAGCATGGCAATGTAAAACGTAGTTTTGCTGCTGTTAAATAAAAGGTCAATTCTTCCAGTATATGGTTTGTTATGAGTAACTCACAGTACGTATAAGGCACACAACACCCCCGAGATCTCCGTCCAACCACCTTTAAACTGTGCCCTCTCCACAAATTCTCTTTTTGTAATGATTGGAAACAAAACAAAGGTGATTTTCTCAACTGGTGATGTAAAAGATTTTGTTCCCTTTCTCTGAGTTCCTAATCCTTGCGTTTAGATAGCTGGAACTCAGCTCTGTCTGAGAGATCCATCGGTTCCCATTCCCTCATCAACCGGAAGCTCCCCGGGGCCCGTGTACGGATCGTGGGGCTGAGAGACATTTAAGAGAGCAGGACTGTGCCGGGATTGCGGGAAATTTCCCGAAATCGGTGCTGCAAACTTCACATGGTGAACTTTCTTACCTTATGCTGATCCTTCGGTTTGTGCACTGCGCGCATGCGTGATATCCGGGGACGTGAACAATGCTGACCCCTGCGAATTCAATCGGTCCTTCGCTAAATGCGATTTTTATAACGTTCGTACTCACGGTGCCATTCAAAGTCTCTGCAACCACCGATTCCATGACAGTACTTAAGTGTTTTTTTTTTTGTGGCGGCTCCCATAAACAATATACTACATATCAGCAGGCAGTTCATGTATCTAATACCAAAGTACAAACCTATTACAAATGTAGATATGAAACACAGAAGATTCTGCAGTTGCTGGAAATACAAACACACACACACGCAGCAACTAAGCATAGGAGTACACAGTCTCGGCATGCTGAAGGCTCTCGGCCTAAACGCTGCCTATTTATTTTTCATCACATTTGCGACCTGATCTGTTGATTTCCTCCAGTACTTTGAAGAAATTAACCACCCTTTTTCAATCAAATCGATTCAAAACGTTTCTGATCTTTCATTTGTACCCACATCCTGCTGGAGTTATTCAGCTTCCTTCTACTCATCGTAAACTGCAGGTCCCATTTGTTTCTGGAGACCCAAAGTCCTGACTCAGGCTGGCAACTCTTTGGTTTCTGACTCTGCTCCATCGAAGATTCACTCGCTAGTCTGCTGTCAGGGTTTAGAGGCGCGTTGCAACAACCCGGCTGTCTGAGGCACAGTCCTTTGAAATTAGTGAAAATGACCCAAAACGTTCAAAAGAACAGGGAAGAAGGAGTTAACAATCTTAGTCCGGAGTTCTGAAGAACGTTAAAACCACAGTTCTTCAGCATGGAGAAAATCATGCAGGAAATTCATGGAGGTATATTTGATGATGAGAGTCATTTGACGTGTGGATAGCCAAAGGCTTTTTCCTAGGGCTGGAACGGCTAACACGAGGGGGCATAGGTTTAAGTTGCTTGAATGTTGGTACAGAGGTGATGTCAGAGCTAAGTTTTTTTAAAACAAAGTGGTGTTTGTGTGGAATGCACTGCCAGCGACGGTGGTAGAGCGGGATACAATAGGGTATTTTAAGAGACTCTTAGATAAGTACATGGAGCTTAGGAAAATAGAGGGCTATGCGGCAGGGTAATTCTTGGCAGTTTCTGGAGTAGGTTACATGGTCGGCACAACATTATGGGCCAACGCGTCTATAATATGCTGTAGATTTCTATAATTCTACGAAATTCAAGGGAAATCTCTTATCCCACGGAGAGGTGACTACTTGCAACCTATCATCATAGGGAGTGTGAGAGGGAAACGGCTGGGATAGATTTTGATGTACTGATATGGAACAGAAACATGGGCAGGAACCAAATGGACTGAGTGGCCTTTCTAGTTTATGTTGTGAGACTGATAGAGACAGTAAGTACCTGAGACACGGGATAAATGATACAGAATTAATTTATCATTCACAGATCCACAATGTAAAACTTTTGTCTACTTTAAGGCAAACATCAGCAGAACAGACCCCTCCAATGCTCAGTGACCAGTGTTCAGTCCAGGGAGCGATGAGCAGCCACAAAAACTGCAGAATCTGACAGTAACAGTCCCTCATGAACCTGCAGCTGCCTTCAGTCACCGTGATGGTTAAACATTTAACACGGAGCTGATTTGAACTTCCTCCCTGATGTGAAGTTGCTGGTGTTGCCGCAGCTGGGATGATTGAGTAAATCTCTTTCTTTATTTATTAATCTTTTTATTGATATAAAAGGAATATAAATACAAACAAGAGGAGAATTATCTCAAATGTATGTATCAATAACAATTCTAACAGAAAGTGAAATAAACATTATCAAAGTCATACATTGAGGTAAGCTATTATGTGATATATATTAAAAAAAAAAGACGTCAACGGATTCTCCTCCATTCTATTCATGGAGAAAAAAACTTCAAATTATGAAAAGAAGAAAATAAAACAAAATAAAAAGGAACTGGGCAGTCCATTCTGAGGATATGACCAAAAAGTGAAAAAAAAGAAAGAATTTCTGATCAAATCTAGAACTTCAAAAAAAAATTTGTAATAGTAATAAATCAAATCAAATGAAAATATTGAATAAATGGTCGCCAGATTTGCTCAAATTTACAGGATGTATCTAATGTCCAACTTCTTATTTTCTCTAAACTTAGACAGGACATAATGGAGGAAAGCCAATAAAAGACAGTGGGTGGATTAGAATCCTTCCACTTCAGTAAAATGGCTGTCCTAGTCAATGAAGTTGAAAAGGCTATCATACGTTGAGTGGAATCAGGAATATTTCCTGGTTCCAATGGGATAATCCTAAATATTGCCGTAACTAAATTATGTTGTGGTTCCAGATCCAAAACTTTTGATAATGTTTTAAAAACATCTCTCCAGAAATTGTCCAGTTTTATACAAGATCAAAACATATGAGTGAAAGTGGCCACCTCAGTATTACATCTGTCACAGACAGGATTGATGTTGTAAAAAATATGTGCTAGTTTATCCTTTGGCATATGGGCCTGATGCACTACATTAAACTGTATCAAGGAATGGCGGCACAAACAGATGAGTTATTAACCAAATAAAAATGTTGTTCCATTGATTATCTGAAAATGACACTTGAAATTCCAAATCCCAAGCAGGTTTAATTATATCATTAGATATCATTTCAATAGTGGTTTATAAATTATAGCTATCAGCCCTTTATGAAGTGGTTTAAGATGAAAGACGGCATCTGTCATATTAGGTGGATAAACAGAAGGATAATTTGGCAGCAAACCACGTTAAAAATTCCCAATATGTAATTACCTAAAAAAGTCTACATTAGATAAATCTGGTTATCCACACGAGCAATGCCTCTCATCATCTTATACACCTGCATGAATTTCCTGCATGATTTTCTCCAGGCTGAAAAAGACGATGGCCACACTGGTTTTAAAGTTCTTCAGAGCTCCGGGCTAAGGAGGATCTTACCTGCTCTTTTGAACGTTTTGGGTCATTTTCACTAATTTCAAAGGACTGTTCCTCAGGCAGCCGTGTTGTCGCAATGCGCCTCTAAACCCTGACACCAGACGAGCGAGTGAATCTTCGAAGGACCAGAGTCAGAAACCAAAGAGTTGCCAGCCTGAATCAGGGCTTTAGGACTCCAAATAGAAATTGAAGCCTGGAGTTTACGATGAGTAGGAGGAAGAGGGATCACACCAGCAGGATGTGGCTACAAATGAAAGATCAGAAACATTTTGAATCTGTTTGATTGAAAAAAGGTGTTTAGTTTCCGCAAAGTTCTGGAGGAAATCAACAGATCAGGCCGCAAACGTGGAGAGGAATAAATAGACAGCGTTTAGACCGAGCACCTTCAGCATGCCTAGACTGTGTACTCCTCTGCTTAGTTGCTGCCTGAACTGCAGTTCCTCCAGCATTGTGTGTCTGCGTCTCTCTATTTCCAGCAACTGCAGAATCTCTTCTGTTTCATACCTGCATGTGTAAGAGGATTGTACATTGGCATTACCACGGAATACCTGTTAGTATCGACTTTTTTTTGTTTCTGGGAGCCGCCACACAAAAAAAAACTGAGCTCTGGACTTGCAACCGGTGCTTGCAGAGACTTTCAATGGCACCGTGGTTACCGATAAATCCATGCCGAAGCACCGATCTAATGCGCAGGCGTTAGCGTTGTTAATTATACCCGAACATCACGCATGCGCGCAGTGCGCAAACGGAAGGATCTGCATCAGGTAAGAGTGTTCGCCACGTGAAATTTTCAACACAGTTTTAGGAAAATTTCTGTGAACTTCGGACGCCGTGGCCCGCAATCCCGGCGCAGTCCTGCTCTCTTCACTCTCTCTCAGCCGCGCAATCCGTAAACGGGCCCCGGGGAGCTTCCGGCTGATGAGGGACTGAGAGCTAATGGGTCTCTGACAGAGCTGAGCTCCGGGTATCTAAATTCAAGGATGAGGAACTCGGAGAAAGGGAACAAAAGCTTTTATATCAGCTGCTGTGCAAATCACCTTTTTTTCTACCTCCGATCACAAACAAGAGAAAACCTGAAGGGAGGGCACAGTTTTAAGGTGCTCGGAAGCCGGTTGGAAGGAGATGCCAGGGGTGTTGTGTTCGTTATACGTACCGTGGGCTACTCATAACAAACCATATTCTGGAAGAATTGACCTTTTATTTAACAACAACAAAACCACGTTTTACACTGCCATGCTTCTGGAAAATTCTTCATTTCTGCGCATGCTCGGAACTCTTCCATCCCTTTCTGACACGTGATATCAGAATGAGGGGTGAGTTTTTTTTTACGCAGAGTGGCGAGTGTGGGGAATGGGCTGCTGGTGACTGTGATGGAGGCGGATTTAATAGGGTCTTTTAAGAGGCTCCTGGATAGATACATGGCACGTAGAAAAATAAAGAGCTGTGAGGAATATTAGGTAATTTTTAATGTAAGTAATGTTCGGCACAGCATTGGGGGCTGGAGGTTGAGGCGTTCGTTATTTACGTTGGAAATCCAAGAAACACACACAAAATGCTGGAGGAACTCCAGATTGATATAATTTTCCTTAGATGCTGTCTGACCTGCAGCATTTTGTGTGTGTTCCTTGTTCTACCACTTCTGGTTTTGGAATTTTCTACTGGTGAGAAAATGCCTTGACCCATTCTCTCCGGATACATAATAATATCAAACATCTTTGCCCTGGGCAACAAGTAGATTTCACATCACAAATGCGCCAGTCACCGATGAGACAGAGTACTGTCCTTCCCTTCATGTTCATTGGCATTGCCATCACTGAGTTCACCACTGTCAGTCCCCTGGGGGAGGGTTCAGGGGGAATTTTTATGTACAATACAGAAAGTGGAATCACCTGTGTGTATTGTGATGATGCAAAAGTTGCTGGAGAATTTGCAACTGGGAAGAAATCGAGTAATATTTGGAAATCTGACTTTTTAAAGCATTATTTAGTAAGCAAATCAGATATGGATAGTATGCAAAAGCTGTGATGAGAACATCCTTCATTACCTGCTACAGGCAGTGTGAGAGTGCAGATGAACTTGATCAATCCCAGAGGAGATCAAAGTTCCTATTGACAGTGATTCACTGGCTTTTGAAATGAATATCTCAAAATATAAAATTCCGTGCAGACCATGTTGTTGTCACTGGGTAAACATGGCACAGCAGAAGGTTTTTGCGCACATATTTCAAATCGGAGGGGACATTCATGGGAATGAGTGGAGACTTCAGTGTCCCTGATGCCCTCACCTTCCAGATGTGCATACAGCTGCAGCTTGTAACCTTGCAATTTAAGGAGCTGCAACTTGAAATGGGTGAATTCCAGATCATCCAGCAGTTGGATGGGGTGATGGATATCACATGAAGAGATGTGAATTACACCCAAGTTGCAGCACACAGGAGACTGGGTGAGTGTCTGGAAGGGCAATGAGGTTGAATAGTCATTGTTGAGTAATCTTCTGGCCATCCCCCACAAGAATAGGTAGACCACTTTGGAAACTGTTGTGGGGGGGGGGGATTATCTGATCGGGAAAGTCAAAGGGGAGATGGGGGATTTGTTTGTTAGGGGAACAGAATTAGAAGGTGAATAATATCCTAGTGGCAAGGCTTGCTAGTGCTCCCCTGTGGGGTGGGTGGTTAAAGTTGCAGGGAGGATTGGAGCGAGAATGACAGAACAGAGAGTGGAGAGGGTGAATTGAATTGAATTGACTTTATTACATACATATTTCGTATACTTAAATAGTAGAAATCTTTACGTTACGTCTTCGTCTAAGTGTGCAATTTATAGTAATTAATAATTAATATGTACAAAAGGGCATTCAATATAACAGAAATACAGTTGTATCAGCATGAATGAATCAGTCTGATGGCCTGGTGAAAGAGACTGTCCCGGATCCTGGTGTCCTGGCCTTTATGCTGCAGTACGGTTTCCCGGATGGTAGCGGTTACAACAGTCTGTGGTTGGGGTGACTGAGCTCCCCAATGATCCGGCAGGTCCTTTTTACACAATAATGTAAATATCCTGGATAGTGGGAAGCTCACATATACATATGGGCTGGGCTGTCTGCACCACTCTCTGCAGAGCCCTGCAACTGGGGAAGTACAGTTCCCATACCAGGCAGTGATGCAGACTCTCAGGATGTTCTCAAGTTGCCCCTGTAGAATGTTCTTGGGATTTGGGGAACCATTCCAAACTTCTTCAATAGTCTGATGTGAAAGTGGCGCTGTTGTGCCTTTTTCACCAGACAGCCGGTATGTACAGACCTGGTGGGATCCTCGGTAATGTGTATGCTGAGGAACTTAAAGCTGTTCACCCTCTGAACAGCAGATCCATTGATGTCAGAAGGGTTTATCCTGTATCCATACTTTCTGTGGTCCACAACCTGCTCCTTTGTTTTTGTGACAATGAGGGAGAGGTTGTTTTCTAGACACCAGAGAGATGTTGTTCAGACCTCAGACAAAGTCAGCAATCAAAAGGTTGAGCATGATGATATGAATGTGATGAGCTGTGTATATCACAATGCAAGAAGCATCGTAGGAAAGCCAGATTAGCCCAGGGCATGGATTATGATATTGTAGCCATTACTGGGCGTAGGTTACACCCAACAGTCTGAGGGAAATAGAGGAACAAATTTGTAGAGAGATCGCAGACTGTTCCAAGAAACAAAGTCTGAGATTGTAAGCAATGTTAACTTTCCATATTAGATAGGGTAGAGTTTGTCAAATGTGCCCTTAATCAGGACGTAGAATTCCTGATGTAGAAGTGTGCAATAAGCTGTTTGGAAACGATCCAGGGCTAGTGACAGAAATTAGTACATGGGAACACTTTGTATCTAGTGATCATAATGCTATTAGATTCCAAGTAAATATGGAAAATGAGAGGTCTGGAACACAAGTTGAGATCCTAAATTGTAGAAAGGTCAATTTTGATGGTATCAGAAAGGATTTGACAAGTGTGGTTTGGGACAGAATGTTTTTTAGCAAAGGAGTACTTAGTCAGTGGGACGCCTTCAGAAGTGAAATTTTAAGGGTGTGGAATTTGTATGTGTCTGTCAAAATAAAAGTTTAGATGCAAATGGTGCAGACCCTACCCGATCTAGTCCTTTTACAGTATGAGAGTCCCTGTCAATATATGAAAACAAATTCCTTGGTTTTCAAGAGGAATCGAGGCCCCATTTATTTTGTTCCTCTAAGTGCCTCAGGCTGTTGGTTGCAACCAAGATGCATTAATGGCTACATTATCATCATTCCATGCCCTGAGCATATCTGACCATTTTTTTTTTAGTTGTTATATGTTGGCTTCTGAAAGCCTGCCAATAGTTTTTGCTCTTTGCCCTCTCTTTGGCTTTTATGTTGGGTTTGGCTTGGCATTTCGCCACAATTGTGTCTTCCTGCCTTTCCAATGCTTCCATTACTTTGGGATGTATCCATCACTCAGCTCCCAAATTGCTCCAGAAATTCCAGAATTGCTCCATTCAGTTTCCCTTCCAATCAAGTCTGGCCAGCTTCTCTGTCATTGAAACATGGAGAAGTCCAGTACAGAAACATGCCATTTGGCCCATCTTCTCAATGCTGGAAAAACTTTCAAGCTGTGGAATGCAATGACCTGCACCGGGACCTTAGCACCTACCATCCAGATACCATTCCAAACTTCTCTTAAACGGTAAAATCGAGCGACCAAACAGCACTTGTGCTGGCATCTCATTCCACACTCTCACGGCCAATAATTTGTTCCCCATAAATTTTCACTTCCCCACTTACCCATCACCTCTGGTTGTTGTCACACTTAAAATCGGTTGAAAAAGCCTGCTTGCATTTACCCATTCTATACCCTTATATTTTGTGTACACAGAAACATAGAATACCTACAGCACAATACAGACCTTTTGGCTCAGACATATCCTTAGCTTAGATCTACCTAGGCTTATCCCTAGCCCTCTAACTTTCTAACTCCATGTATCCATTCAGGAGTCTCTTAAAGACCTTTTCATTTCCGCCTCCACCACGGCCGCTGGCAGCCCATTCCATGCACTCACCACGCTCTGTGTGAAGGAAAAAAAACTATCATCTATACTTCAAACAAATCCTCAAAGCAATGTATTATTTCCTTGTTTATGTTTAGAGCCTTTGTTAGGTGTATAAGATGATGAGGGGCATTGATCGTGTGGATAGCCAGAGGTTTTTTCCCAATGAGGGGGCATACAGTCTTTTAAGGTGCTTGGAACTGGATACCTGGGGAATGTCAGGGGTAAGTTTTTTACACAGAGAGTGCTGGATGTGCGTAATAGACAATAGATAATAGGTGCAGAAGTAGACCATTCGGCCCCTCGAGTCTGCACCGCCATTCTGAGATCATGGCTGATCATTCACTATCAATACCCAGTCCCTGCCTTGTCCCCATATCCCTTGATTCCCCTATTCATCAGATATCTATCCAGCTCCTTCTTGAAAGCATCCAGAGAATTGGCCTCCACCATCTTCCGAGGCAGTGCATTCCACACCTCCACAACTCTCTGGGAGAAGAAGTTTTTCCTCAACTCTGTTTTAAATAACTGACCTCTTATTCTCAATCCATGCCCTCTGGTACTGGACTCTCCCAACATCTGGAACATATTTCCTGCCTCAATCCTATCAAATCCTTTAATTATCTTAAACGTTTCAATCAGATCCCCTCTCAATCTCCTCAATTCCAGCGTGTACAAGCTCCAATCTCTCTGCGTAAGACAGCCCTGCCATCCCAGAAATCAACCTAGTGAATCTACGCTGCACTTCCTCAATTGCCAGAATGTCCTTTCTTAAACCTGGAGACCAAAACTGTACACAATATTCCAGGTGTGGTCTCACCAGGGCCCTGTACAAATGCAAAAGAACATCCTTGCTCTTCTATTCAATTCCCCTTGTAACAAAGGCCAACATTCCATTTGCCCTCTTCACTGCCTGTTGCACTTGCTCATTCACCTTCATTGACTGGTGAACTAGGACTCCTAGGTCTCTTTGCATTTCTCCCTTACCTAACTCGACACCGTTCAGACAATACTCTGCCCTCTTTTTCCAGCTTCCAAAGTGGATAACTTCACATTTATTCACATTGAATGACATCTGCCAAGTATCTGCCCATTCACTCAGCCTATCCAAGTCTCCCTGTATTCTCCTAACGTCCTCTTCGCATGTCACACTGCCACCCAGTTTAGTATCGTCAGCAAACTTGCTGATATAGTTTTCAATGCCCTCATCTAAATCATTGACATAAATCGTAAAGAGCTGTGGTCCCAATACAGAGCCCTGTGGTACCCCACTAGTCACCTCCAGCCAGTCCGAGAAACACCCATTCACTGCTACCCTTTGCTTTCTGCCTGCCAACCAGTTTTCTATCCATGTTGAAACCCTGCCCCCAATGCCATGAGCTCTGATTTTACTCACCAATCTCCTATGTGGCACCTTATTGAATGCCTTCTGAAAATCTAGGTACACAACATCCACTGGCTTACCCTCGTCTAACATCCTTGTTACACCCTCAAAAAACTCCAACAGATTAGTCGAGCATGATTTCCCCTTGGTAAATCCATGTTGGCTTGGCCTAATCCTATTTCTGCCATCTAGATGTGCCACTATTTCGTCCTTAATAATGGACTCAAGCATCTTCCCCACGACTGACGTTAGGCTAACAGGGCGATAGTTCTCCATTTTCTCCTTCCCTCCCTTCTTGAAAAGTGGGACAACATTAGCCACTCTCCAATCTTCAGGAACTGATCCTGAATCTAAGGAACATTGGAAAATGATTACCAATGCATCCGCAATTTCCTGAGCCACCTCTATTAGAACCCTCGGATGCAGACCATCTGGACCCAGGGATTTATTAGCCTTCAGTCCTACCAGTCTACTCATCACAGTTTCTTTCCTAATGTCAATCTGTCTCAATTCCTCTGATATCTTATGACCCTGGCCCATCCATACATCTGGGAGATTGCTTGTGTCCTCCCTGGTGAAGACAGATCTAAAGTATGCATTAAATTCTGTTGCCATTTCCCTGTTTCCCATAACAATTTCTCCCAATTCATTCTTCAAGGGGCCAACATTGTTCTTAACTATCTTCTTTCTCTTCACATAGCTAAAAAAGCTTTTGCTATCCCCTTTTATATTCCTGGCTAGACTGAGCTCATACCTGATTTTTTCTCTCCGTATTGTTTTTTTAGTTAAGATCTGCTGTTCCTTAAAACTTTCCCAATCATCTGTATTCCCACTCATCTTAGCCCTGTAATACTTCTTTTTCTTTAATGCTATACAATCTCTGGCTTCCTTTGTCAACCACTGTGGCCCCTTCCCCCTCTTTGAATCCTTCCTTCTCATTGGAATGGACTGCATTTGCATCTTTTGTATTATGCCCAAGAATATCTGCCACTGCTGATCCACTGTCTTTCCTGCCAGGGCATCCGCCAATTTAACCTTGGCCAGCTCTTCCCTCATTGCTCCGTAGTCTCCTTTATTTAATTGCAACACTGACACCTCTGATCTGCCCCTATCCCTCTCAAATTGTAGATAAAAACTTATCATGTTATGATCACTACTTCCTAATGGCTCCTTTACTTCAAGATCACTTATCAATTCCTGTTCATTACACATCACCAAGTCCAAAATAGCCTCGTTCCTGGTTGGCTCAAGCACAAGCTGTTCCAAAAATACATCCCTTAGACACTCCACAAACTCCCTATCCTGGGGTCCAGCACCTACCTGATTCTCCCAGTCCACCTGCATGTTGAAATCTCCCATAATGACTGCATTACCTTTAGCACATGCCAATGTTAACTCCCTAATCAACTTGTACCCAATATCCATGCTACTGTTTGGGGGCCTGTACACAACACCCATTAGGGTCTTTTTACCCTTACTGTTCCTCAGCTCAATCCACACAGACTCTACTTCCCCTGTTCCCAAGTCACCTCTTGCTAAGGACTGAATCTCATTCCTCACCAACAGGGCCACCCCACCCCCCTTCCCATATTTCTGTCTCTACGATAGCACATATACCCTGGTACACTCAATTCCCAGGCATGATCCCCTTGCAGCCATGTCTCCGTTATCCCAACAATATCGTAGTTCCCCATTTTCATCTGAGCTTCAAGCTCATCTGTCTTATTTCTGACACTACGCGCATTCAAGTATAGAATTCTTAGCCCATTCCTCCTCTCTTTGCTTAAAACACTGTCTACTGTACCTAACCCAGCTCCTTGAACTTCCATCGGGCAAATTGCACCCTGAATTTTGATGACCTTCTCAAGATCACCCAAATCTTGTACACATTTAACCCCATACACCTTCTGACCAACCCTCTGGATCTGGATCCCTGCCCCCAGCACATCTAGTTTAAACCCCCCCCCCCCCCCGAGCAGCACTGACAAACACTCCTGCAAGAATGTTAGTACCCCTCCGGTTCAGATGTAGAACATCCCTTCGAAACAGATCCCAATGTCCCTGGAACAAAGACCAATTATCCAAAAACCTGAACCCTTCCTTCCTGCACCATGCTCTCAGCCTCGTATTAATGTGCATAATCATTCTATTCTTCGCCTCACTCGCACGTGGCACAGGTAGCAATCCCGAGATTGTCACCCTGGAGGTCCTGCCTTTCAGCTTCACTCCTAACTCCCTGAACTCTCTAAGCAGGACCCCCTCACTCACCTTACCTACATCATTGGTCCCTACATGGACCACTACATCTGGGTTCATGCCCTCACTCTCAAGAATAGCCTGCACCTCATCTGAGATGTCCCGGACCCTGGCACCAGGGAGGCAACATACCATCCGAGACTCCCGATCTGCCCCACTAAATCTCCTATCTGCCTCCATAACTATAGAGTCCCCAAAAACTATCGCTCTCTTCTCTTCCCTCCTCCCCTTTCTAGTTGAGGGTTCAGCCTCTGTGCCAGAGGTAGGACCACTGCAACTCATTCCTGGTAGGTCATCCCCATCAACAGTATCCAGTACGGTATACTTATTGTTAATGGGAATGGCCGCTCTCTCTGCCTGCTCTCCCTGCCTCTGTGGACCGTCACCCATCTGCCTACTTCTTGGTTTTTTGGTGTGACTACCTCCTGATAACTCCTATCTATCTCTGCCTCCACCTCCCGAATGATCCGTAGTTCATCCAGCTGCTGCTCCAACTCCCTAACTCGGTCTGATAGGAGCTGCAGCTGGACGCACCTTTTGCAGGTGTGGTCATCAGGGACAACTGTGTTGACCCTGACCTCCCACATACCGCATACGGAGCACACCACTGCTCTGACTGTCTCCCCCATACCTGAACTGGATTAATAGAATGTCTAAAAAGCACCTAGTGACCTTACCTTCTTCCCCTCAGCGAGCAATCACACAGGCTTACCGAAGTCCCCTTACGCCGAAGCCCACTTAGCCAAAGCCCAGGACTCTGCTTCCACGGACTCACTTAGTCAAAGCCCAGGACTCTGCTTCCAGGGACTCACTTAGCCAAAGCCCTGGACTCTGCTTCCACGGACTCACTTAGCCAAAGCCCAGGACTCTGCTTCCACGGACTCCACTTAGCCAAAGCCCAGGACTCTGCTTCCACAGACTCCGCTGCCCGCTCTGAAAAGAAGTCCTGCCTTTTAAAGTGCGCGCTCGACGCTGACGTCACTCATGCCTGCGCAGTTCCCCCTCCTCCACAGGTATTGACCATGTAGGCTTAAATCCTACCTACACGGTCGAATTCTCTGAGCTCCCAGCTGAATCACAAGCTGTAACTTGCTCCCAATTCAAAATGCAGCAGTGCTCGAGGCAGATACAATAGGGTCTTTTAACAGCCTCTTAGATAGGTACACAGAGCTGAGAAAAATAGAGGGCTATGTGCTGGGGAAGTTCCAGGCAGTTTCTAGAGTAGGTTACATGGTCAGCACAGGACTGTGGGCCAAAGAGCCTGTAATGTGCTGTAGATATCACTGTCATATATTAAGGAGCAAAACAACTTTGGTTAACTTCCGATCATGTGGTACCACCCCCGTCACTAAGGATGACTTAATGATCTCTGCCAGGGACCCGACAATTTCTGCACTTGCCTCCCACAGGGTCTGAGGGAGCACCTTCTCATGCCCTGGAGATTTATCCACCCTAATCTGCCTCAGGATAGGAAACACCTCCTCTACTTTAGTGTGTACAGGGTCCACAATGTTAATGCTGCCTTACCCAACTTCTATAGACTTTGTATCCCGTTTGCTGCGTAAACAGAGATGAGAGAAAATGAGGATCCCCCATCTGCTTTGTTTCCACACATGGATTGCCACGCTGGTCTTCCAGAGGACAAACTTTCTCCCTTGCAATACTTTTGCTCTTAATCTATCTCAAGAAGCCCTGCGGATTATCCTTCATCTTTAGGTTATGTACTGCATTGAACTGCTGCTGCAAGGTTAACAAACTTCACGACACATGCCGGTGATAATCAACCTGATTCTGATTCCGAGTTTCAATCTTTACCTTTTATTCTGAGAAGCACATACCCGCTTTGTACTTCCAATATTTCACTTTGAGGGCCTCCCATTTACCAAGCACACCTTTGGCATAAAGGAGCCTATCCCAGTCCACAGTTGCCAGATCCTAGTATCCTAATTCCATGTGTTGATCCATGTCCTGAACATATCCACCTTTCCTACGCTGCTCCTTGTATTGAAATATACAGGGCTCAGCATATTCACTGCACCATGCTGAACTTTTTCATTCCTGACTTTATCCGAGGACTGAACAACAACTGTCTCCACAACCTCTCCACTATCTGTTCTGTTATTCAGACTCCCATTCCCCCTGCAACTTTCATTTACCACCCTCCCCTCGCTTATCCCCACCTCCCAGCATGCAGATCCATCACCCCTTTGAATTTCCACTCCCAGATCAATAAAAAGGAGGTGCATACCAGGTACAGGCAGATAGGAACAGATAGGGTACTTACGAAATACAGGAAATTCAAGTGAACACTTATGAAAGAAATTAAAAAAAAAGGCATGAGCTTTCCCCAGCAGACAAGGTGAAGGAGAATCCTCAGGGATTCGGCAGATGTGTTAAGAGCAAAAAGAATGCAAGGGAAAAAAAACTTAATCCTCTGCAAGATCAGAATGATAATCCATATGAGGAGCCAAAGTAGATGCAGATTTTTTTTCTGCATCTGTATTTACTCAGGAGATGGACACAGAGTCTGTAGAAGTGAGGCAAGGCAGCATCAACTTCATGGACCCTGTACAGAATACAGAGGTGGAGGCGTTTGCTGTTTTACGGCAGATTAGTGTGGATCAATCCCCAGGGCCTGATAAGTTGTTCCCTGTGACCCTGTGGAAGGCAAATACAGAAATTGTTGGGGCACAAACACTGATATTGAAATAATCCTTAGTGACAGGTGAGGTACTGGAGGATTGGAGGACGGCCGATGTTGTTCTGCTGTTCAAAAAAGGCTCTAAAATAAATAAGAAATTGTACTTTGGTGAGCTCAAAATCTCAAAGTTATTGGAGCGTTATGTGCAAGGACCCGATATATAAGTATTTGGATAGATGTAGACTGATTAATGATAGGCAGCATGGCTTTGTGCATGGTAGGTCATGTCTAGCCAAGCTTAGAGAGTCTCTCGAGGAAGTTATCTGGGAAGTGGATGAAGCCAACGCAGTAGATGTTGTCTACATGGACGTTAGCAAGGCACTTGACAAAGTTTCATATGGGAGGTTGGTCAAGAAGGTTCAGGTACTCAGCATTCAAGATGAGACAGTAAATTGGATGAGACACTGTCTTTGGGAGAAGCCAGAGTGTGGTAGCAAATGGTTGCCTCTCTGACCGGAGGCCTGTGACTAGTGGTGTGCCACAGGGATCAGTGCTGTATCCGTTGTTGTTTGACATCTATATCAGTAATCTGGATGATAGTGTGTTTAACTGGATGGGCAAATTTGTGGATGACACCAAGATTGGTGTTGTAGTGGACAGCGATGAGGACTATCATGGCTTTCAGTGTGATACGGACCCACTGGAAAAATGGTTTGAGAAACGGAAGGTAGAATTTAAAGCAGACAAGTGCGAGATGTTGCATGTTGGTGGGACCCACCAGGGTGGGTCTTACACAGTGACTGGTCGGACATGGAGGAGTGTTGTTGAGGAAAGGAATCTGGACATACAGGTCTATATTTCACTGAAAGTGGTGTCACAGTTCGATAGGGACATAAAGATTATGGCACATTGGCCATCATGAACCAAAGTTTTGAGTACAGGAGATGGATGTTATGTTGACTTTGTACAAGACATTGGTGAGGCCTAATTTGGAGTATTATGTGCAGTTTTGGTCATAACCTACAGGAAAGATGTAAAGACTTTGAAAGAGTTCAGAGAAAATTTGCAAGGCTTTTGCCAGGTTTGGAGGACTTGGATTATAAGGAAAGATTGAACAGGACAGGGCTTTATTCCTTGGAATGTAGGAGATTGAGGGGAGATTTGATGGAGGTATACAACAATTATGAAGGGTATAGATACGGTAACTGCAACCTGGCTTTCTCCACTGAGATGGGGTGGGACGACAACCAGAAGCCATGGGTTAAAGGTGAAAGGTGAATCGTTAAGGGGAACATGGGGGGAAACTTCTTCACACAGATGGTCATCTGGGTGTAGAATGAGCAGCCAGCACAAGTGCTGCATGTGAGCTCGATTTTAACATTTAAGAGGTTTGTGTAGGTACGTGGATGGTCGGGTTATGGGAGTGGGCAGATTAAATAGTTCACACAAACCAGATGGCCCAAAGGGCATGTTTCTGTGTTGTAATTATCTATGACTGTGACAAGAAGCTGAAATAATACTAATATTCACTGTAATTATTTCTAACTGCTGTGCAGACCAACCATACATCTGAGTTGGAAATATTTACATGGCATTAAGACTGTGACAGTTAAATTATCAGTACCTAACAGAAAATCCCAGCTGCACATTAACAAAGGCTATTTGTGTGAGAGTGAGGCACACATGCAACAAAGTTGGAATGGGGAATAATAGCAATAGTGAGAGTCAAACTGAACCAAATCACAGATTGGAGATGGCAGAAATGCCCCATTCTTATGGAGACAGGAAGGGCATCAGAGAGATTGATGGTCATTCCAGATACCAGCACTGTGCACCGTTACAAGATAATTTCTCTCTCCAACTTGAGTTGAACCTCACTGTAACAGTATGATGTCAGCTCACATCTTGGCAGTTCAAGTGATCTCATCTGTAATATTGTCCTTCACTCACTGATGGATTCTGTATATCTTTTTACAGGTTAAATTTGACAGAGAATTTGTCTATGGGAATTGAAACACAATGCACCTGTTTTGCTGTCTCTGTCTGGATATTTAAGAAGTGGAGCAAGGGATCCATTCAACCATCCTTTCTGCTCAGACTGTGGGGAGGGATTCACTCGGTCATCTGACTGACTGACACGCATTTCATTTTACATAGAGGAGAGGCTCAGAATGAATTCACTCGGTCATCTCATCTAAAGGTACATCAGTGAGTTCAGACCTGGGCAAGGCCATTCACCTGTTCTGTGTGTGGGAAGGGATTCAGTCTGTCTTCCCACCTGTGGACACGCAAGTCAGTTCACAATAGGCAGAGGCTGGTCATCTGCTGAATTTATGGGGAACGATTCACTCCGTCATCTGACGTAATGGCTCACCAGCAAGTTCACACTGGGGAGCGGCCGTTCACCTGCTCAGACTGTGGGAAGGGATTCACTTGCTCTTCCAGTATATCGAGACACCAGCGAGTTCACACTGGGGAGAAGCCGTTCACCTGCTCAGAATATGGGAAGAGATTCACTGAGTCATCCAACCTACTGGTACATCAGTGAGTTCACACAGGAGAGAAGCCGTTCCCCTGCTCAGTCTGTGGGAAGACGTTCACTCAGTCATCCAATCTACAGAAGCACCACCAAGTTCACACAGGAGAGAAGCCATTCACCTGCTCAGACTGTGGGAAGGGATTCACTTCATCATCTAATCTACTGAAACACCAGCGAGTTCATACTGGAGAGAGACCATTCACCTGCTCAGTCTGTGCCAAGAGATTTACTCAGTCATCCACCCTACAGCGTCACCAATGGGTTCACACTGGGGAGAAGCCATTCACCTGCTCAGTCTGTGGGAAGAGATTCACTCAGTCATTCAACCTACAGAGTCACCACAGCTTCACACTGGTGATCGGCCGTTCACCTGCTCAGTCTGTGGGAAGGGATTCACTCGGTCATCTCATCTCCTGATACATCAGCGAGTTCACACTGGGGAGAGGCCATTTAAATGCTCAGACTGTGGGAAGGGACTCACTCTGTCATCATCCCTATTAGCGCACCAGTCAGTTCACACTGGGGAGAGGTCGTTCGCCTGCTTAGACTGGAAAAGAATTCACTCAATCATCCAATCTACAGAGTCATCAGCGAGTTCACACTGCGTAGAAGCCATTCACTTGCTGTGAATGTGGGAAGGCATTAACACGTTCATCTCATCTACTGAATCACCAGCGAGTTCACACTGGTTAGAGGCCGATCACCTGCTCAGAATTTGGGAAGAGTTTCTCTCAGTCATCTCCACCAAATGTGCATCACTGAGTTCACACTGGGGAGTGACTGTTCACCTGCTGTGAGTGTGGAAGGGATTCTATCAGTAATTAACCTTGTGCCACAATTAGCCTTGTGGTTCACAATAGAGAGAAAGTTTCAGTCAGCTGCTTGCTGGATATTTGTCAATCACCGTTGCTGAATGCAATTTCGAGACTGACTGTTGGTGCTGAACTCTGCAATTATTGCTGCTGCTCACCACACCCAGTTCTACACCCTGGTCCCTGGGCCTGGGAGGAGTTTCTTCTGCTGCATATTTACCCTTAAAGGGACTGGAGTTTCATATTCTGGATCTGACACAAATAAATCAGTTCTATTTTGAACTCTGTCTTCGGAATCTGTTGAATTTATAACACTGCTAGTGTACAGTAGAGAGTCAACTCGGGCCAGCTGGCCCCTGCCAGTGATTCTGTTCCAGATCAGACCCTTTATATCCTCCCCTGTTGTTCCCCTCTCGCTCTCCCTGTGGTGATGGGTTCTAAACAATCACCACTCTGTGGGTGAAGAAGTTTCCTTTGAATTTCCTGCAGACTGAAGAAGTCGAGCTGACTGTAGTTCTGCCTGAGATGTTCTTCGCCCCTCTAATCTCTGGGCTGAGGAAGAATGACATTGGTAGTTAACCTCCTTATTCAGGGCTCATTTCCACATTATGGGTCATTTCCCCTTCTTCTGAAGGGTGGTCGAATACACCACTGTCCTCTAAATACTGAAAGCAAAATGGGAAACCATTAGTTGGATGTTCAGCGGAGGATGGTCAGAAACCAGAGGCGAGTCTGCACAAGGCAGAGTTTTGGGATCTGGATGATGGTCGGGGTAAGAACGTATGATGAGGAAAAGGGAATCAGGAGCGGGGCGTGACAATGAATGATAGAGTAGCAACATTTGAAGCTGATTGACAGAGAAAATATTTAGGTTGTCTGACTGATGACACAAACAACGCCTGTGGTGAGGTGATCCACTGGACGAGGAGCAAGTGTGTGCTGGGAATGGTTTCATCTAGTTAAGGAGTTGTTCCTGCTTGTTATAACTGGATGTTATTATGGATTGTCGTATCTGAGATAATGTATCGATTATCATATAATTTGTAAGATTTTGACTTTAAAACTGGATCACGCTTGAATTTGTGGAGCCTTTTTGAAGTGATGGAGGTCATTCATGAGTTTGTACTTTAAAGCAAGATTTTGGTGAGCAATATTTGCCACTTGATTGTACCTTTGTAAGTAATCTGATTGAGTTAAACTGTCGCAGGATCCGGGAATGTGTTGGATTGTGTCTGGTTTCTCTTGGCATTTTCTGCATCTACTGCCTTGTTTGTATTGTATTTCATCTCATCTGGTCAGATCGTTGGGATGTCTCCCATGGAGGGTCATACTCATTCCACTGGTTAATGTTTTCTTTCAGAATGATGATGTATTTTTCTGAGTTGGCCTCTCATGTACGTGTTCTGGTCTGTATTTCTTATCACGATTGCATATACACACATGTAGTGCTGAATCCTGTTCATTTTTGATGAAAATATATAATTAAAAGTTTAATCTGACTGCTGTGTGATTTTTTTTCATGTGTATTATTTCTCTTTTGCCTGTCCAAAGTAGTGTTAATCTAAGTGGGTTTGAGTGTAAGTAGTTTTTTCTAAAGTTCCTACTTATCTTTGTAAATTTACTGATTGAAATGGGACCAAGATATTTTTATTAAAGAAAAAATAATGTCAGTTTTGATGAAGGTGTTTATTGCATTTGTTGTATTTGTTAACTATTTAGCTCTGTTTGACAGGTTTTTTAAGCCTTGAACTAAATTTTGTCAAATTTTTTCCCAGATATGTGGGAATCAAGTGTGCCGATGAAGGGTCTTGGCCCAAAATGTTGATTCCCATCCGTAGAGGCTGCCTGACATGCTGAGCTCCTCCAGCATCTTGTGTGTAGTTATCTAGATTTCTAGCATTTGCAGGTCCTCTTGTTTCCCAGATACTTATATGTTTCTTGAAAGAACAAGCTGATAGCGGGGTTGTGTGGCTCTGTTGGTAAAATATTAAATAAGATCATTAGAAAGAGGTGGCATGGGGTTGGAAGGTGTAGAATCTCTTTGGGTAGAATTAAGGAACAGCAAATGTAAATAAAATCCCTGATGGGAATTGTATGGAGACCTCCAAACAGTGCTCCATAAATTACAATGGGAGATAGAAAATGCATACCAAAGGGAAATGGTACAATAGTCATGGGGGATTGTCATCCAGGTGATTAAGAAAATTTGGATGGTGTTGGTCTCAAGAGGAGGAATTCCTAGAATGCCTACAAGATGCTTTTTTAGAGCAGCTCGTGGATGAGCCCACTTGGGGATCAGCTGTTCCGGATTGGGTGATGTAACAAACCGGAATTAATTAGGTCGCTGAAGTTCAAGTAACCCTTTGGGGCCTGTGATCTTAATATGATCAAATTCACCCTGACATTAGAGACAGATTTGGAATGAAGAGAATTTGAGAGCAAGAGAGAAGAATTCGTTAAAATTGATTTGAAAAGAACACGGGCAGGGTTGAAAACAGAGCAGCAATGGTACTATTCTAAAGGTAAGGTGAGAAAACTGTGGCTGATAAAAGAAATCAAAAACAACATAAAAACAAAAAGAGAGGGCATAGAGCAAAAATTACTGGAAAGTTAGAGGATTGGGAAGCTTTTAAAAACGAATCGAATGCAACTAAAATCATTAAGAAGGAAATGACGGAATACATAGGTGATCTAGCCAGAAATATTCAAGAGGATACCAAATTTTTCTTCAGGTACATATAGTGTAAAAGTCTGGCGGAAGTGGATATGTAACCACTGGAGAATGATGCTGGAGAGGTGTATTGTACATCACTCTTATCCGTGGAAGACCCTGTCAGGAATTTGGAAGTCTCAAATGTATCTGACCACTGGGTCAGAATGTGTAAAATTTCGTTACTCAGGAGAAGGTTCTTGGGAAACACAAATGTCAGAAGGTAAATAGGTCACCTGGACCGGATGGTATACACCCCAGAGATCTGAAAGAGGTGGCTGAAGACATTTGGAGGCATAAGCAATTGGTCTTTCGAGAATCGTTAAGTAAATTATATCCTAAGACGTTTTTTCCTTCACTAATCCCACTCTCCCAGTTCCACCTGTCACCGACCATTTCTTCCACTTCTCTCACACCAACTTTTCTTCCTCTGACGTCTCATCTCTTTTTCCCCTTGTCCTGATGAAGTGTCTCGGTCCGAAACGTCGACTGTTTACTATTTCCAGTATATGCTGCTTGGCCTCCTAGCTTCCTCCAGCAGTTTGTGTATGTGTTGCTTGGATCTCCAACATCCACAGATTTTCTCCTGTTTTTGATAAAAACAAAAGTGGGGTCATGTAATATAGCAAGAATATAGTGGGAAGTTAGAGTATTGGAAAGTATTTACATAACCAACAGGGGACAACCAAAATAGAACACAGGACAGTCAAGATGAAAAATTAAGGTAAGTGAGCCAATAATATCAAGTATCAAGAGCTGTTCATATATATAAATAGTAAAAGAGAAGCAAGTTGATATTGTACCGCTGGAAGATGATGTTGGCGATAGAGCAAAGAAATAGTGGCCGAACCTAACAGGTATTTTGTGTCATTCTTCACTGTATTCTTCACACAGGAGCAGAATTAGGCCATTCAGCTCATCAAGTCTGCTCCGCCGTTCTATCATGGATGATCCCAGGTCTCACTGAACCCCATACAACTGCATCCTCGGCATATCCTGTAATGCCCTGACTGATCATCAAACTAAGATTCTGCTTTAAATGTACCTACAGACATGACCCTCACCGTTGTCTGCCAGAGAATTTCACAGATTCACTGCTCTCTTACTAAATAAAATCCTCCTTAACTGATGTAAAAGGTGGCTCCTCAGATTTGAGGATGTGTCCTCTGTTATGGCTACCCCCAACATACGAAAAGACCAGTCCTCATCCACCCTATCTGGACTTTTCCACATTCGGTGGGTTTCAGTGAGATTTGCCACCCCACCAGGCCCAAGGCTGGCAAACGCTCCTCATATCATTAACCCCTTCATTCCCGGAATCATCTTCTTGAACATCCTCTGGACTCTCTCCAATGACAACAAACGTTTTCCGAGATATGGGTCTCAAATGCTCTAAGTGTGGCCTAATAGGGTCTCGTAAACTACCCGCATTATCTCCTTGCTTATATCTTCCACTTTACTCTAAATAATTGCCAGCTTTGCATTTGCCTTCTTTACACAGTCTCATCCTGTAAATTAACCTTCTGGGAGTCTTGCCCGAGGATTTATATTTCCGTCTGTACTTGTGTTGCTTGAATCTTCTCAGCAATCTGATAATTGTTCAGTATTGTTCCTTTTACCAAAAAGCACCATGGTACATTTCCCAATATTGTATTCCATCCGCCACATTTTTGTTCATTCTTCAAATTTGCCTGTGTCCTGCTGCAATCATATTGCTTCCTCAGCCCTACCAACGCCTCCACCTATCTTTCACAAATTTGTCCCATAGCCCGAGCTTCGGACGGGGTCCTCGTCAGGATTACCTTGGTTGTGTCGGTCATAATTTTTCAACAGTGCAAACCAGGATCTAATTCTGACTTCGCTTGTTTTTTTGTTTCTCCGATTCGTCCAACCACACAAGTTACTGGTAAAAGTAATCACATATCTAGCATATCCACTTTCCAACCTGACCTGATCATCCGGGGAGACCGACGGCACCAGCGGATCCCCCAAGAACTTCTTTACTCATTCAATCTTCTGGTTTTTAATGGAGAATCCTGCCAGACAGATCTTCTGGAAATGTTTGAAGAAGTTACACGCAGGTTAGATTCAGGAGAAACGTTGGATGTTGTGTACTTGGATTTTGAGAAGGCCTTTGAGAAGGTGCCGCTCATGAGGCTGTTTAACCAGTTAATATTCAATGGCATAAGACCATGAGACCAGAATATGTAGGAGCAGAATTAAACCATTTGATAAATCGAATGTGCTTCACCGTTTCATCATGGCTGATCCAATTTTCCTCTCAGCCCCAGTCTTCTGTCTTCCACCCGCACCCACACATGTCCTGAACAATCAAGAATCTATCACACTGTGCATTAAATAGACAGAAACACTTGGACTCCGCAGATGACTGTGGTAAAGAACTCCACTGATTCACCACTCTCTGGCTGAAGGAATTCTTCCTCCGTTCCAATTTAAAAGGATTGCCTTCCGTAAAATCCTCTCCACACCCACTCTATCAAGGCCTTTCACTATTCGATAGTTTTCAATGAGGCCACTCTTAGTTTTTCCGAATTCCAGTGAATACAGACACCAAGTGATCAAACATTCTTCAGATGGCTCGCCACGCAATCCTGGAATCACTTTCGTGAAACTGATTTGAACCATCTCCAGTCAAACACATCTTAGATAAGGGGCCCAAAACCGCTCATAACCCTCCAGGTGAGGCCCCACCAGTTCTTTACAAAGTGTCCGCATTATCATCCTGCTTTTATATTCTGGTTCTTTGGAAATCCATGCTCACATTGCACGCCTTCTTCACCGCAGACTCAACCTGCAATTTCCCCTTTATGGACTGTTACACAGGACCTCACAGGTCCTTTGTGGCTGAGTTTCTGTTTGTATTTTCTCTCCATTTAGAAAAGAATCATTGCTTTCATTTCTTCTACCAATGTGCATGACCAGAGACGGTACTACCTTCCATCTGCCATTTCCTTAACCATTCTCCTCATCTATGTAGCTGCTTCTGTAGCCTCTCTGCTTACACAAAGCTCCCTGCCCATCCAGCTGTCTTCATATCGTCTGCAAACATTGTAAATAAAGGCGATGAATTCCATCATTGAAATCATTGACATGAAACGTAAGAAGAATCGGTTCCAACATGGAGCCCTGTGGAACCCCACTCTTCACCGGCAATCATCGTTTCGATTATTTGACAGGTTCATGGAAACTTAGTCTGCTGTGCACATTCATTTGCTGATTTAGCTCAGACAATAAAGGTACTTGTTAATAAATACAAGCTCCTTCTGTAACTAAATGATCGTTATTGCTGATGGGTAATCCTTGTAACGCATTGTCTCAATTGTTACAGCTACATCTGACATCATCCGAAAGTCAGCACACAGTAGCATTAAACAATGAGGCCTACACAGCAATATCGATATCAGTCTCCAGAACGCCCTGATAGTTTACGCGAATAGAATGGCTGGAAGTAGGTGTGTGCGATTTGCTCGTGCCTCAGGATTTAGCAGCTGGAGCTTAGAGCAAAAGGGGAAAAAAACGTGCAGCTGCAATAATACCATTGATAATAATTTACCTGTTTACAAACGGTATAAAATTGTAGCATCATGCATCCCACAGCTATTCGACACTCACTTAGGTAATCACAATATAATTACAGAAGAGCAGAAAGTATTCCGTGAGGGTGTGAAAATATGTAAAGATAACTGATAATAGATTCTGTAATTCTAAATCAAGCCCGAATGAATATCTGAAAGCTTTCATGCAGTTATGTTGACTACAAAAATCATTTAATTCTGCCCCACACTAGAGATCATGTCACTTGGACTGGACAACCGCAGAACATTAAACACATTGAACGGTGCAATAGAGCGAGTAGAGCAGCAAGGTCCGATACTCCCCATGGATGGATATGAAACATATAAACACCTGGGATATCAAAATGCAAGCAAATTAGATCATGGCGTGACAAATGGAAATAAACCACTTCAGGGCTTAAGAAAATGCGCCAGAAAGAGCTCAATAGTGAAAATGTTACAAAGGCAACACACAGCTTTGCTGCAAATACATTATATTTGTTTGTCAAAACCTATCTGGAAAACTGATAAGGAAAAGTAACAACGGAAATGAAAATTTTAGAAAACACTACATGCACTTGAGAGCAGGCACCTCGGACAAAGGCGGAAGAGAAATAACAGACGTAATAAGTTTATACACTACCCAGATGAAACTTAGAAAGATAACTCTTCATCCAGGAAGACAAGCTTTAGTAATCAACACGAACATGTGGAATTCTCATATGGAAACCATACCATTAAACATAACTGAATGTACAATATCGGAAAAATAATAAAATTGTCACTTCAGAACAGAAAGTTATCCGACGGAAGAAAATGACCTTCCACGGGGGACATCCCCACGATCTGAACAGAGCCGATGTCGACAAGGAAACGGCGAAGGTTTGGCTCAGATTTGGAGTCCTTTTCCCAGGAACGGTGTAACACAAGGTGGTGAACTCTGAATAAATATAAAATACAGAAGAAAAGAACAACCAGTTCAAGCCAACAATGTCACGAGAAAGCAGAAACAATCGAACGCGCACAGGATCCTGCAGCAGGTAAACTCAGTTTGATTACTGATACAGGTGAAATCAGGTGGTAAGCGTCATTCACCAAGTTCTTGCTTTAAAATGCTAACCCATAAAAGGCAGCGTACGCTACTACAGAGAGAACCTGATCCAACAACAACTTATAGCCATTCCAGACAGACACAACTTCCATAAATCAACATGAACAACACTGGCAATGTGCTGACTTAAAAGAGAATTTGAAGTGCTATTGAAAATGATCACGGAATAAGATCATAAGACAAAACTGCATTGCACAACACCGAATCGAGAACAGCTGTTCCCGCAGTGGGCTCAACCAGAGCTGGTCGTAAAGTCATCTCGGAGGCATTCCAGAGATACCCCCTGTTTGGATCTGGCACCAACCTCATTTTCCAAATCTACCTGTATATTGAAATCGCTCATGATCATCGGAACATTGCCCGCTTGGCATGTATTTTCCATTCCAGAAATTCCCCCTGTTTGGATCTGGCTCCAACCTCATTTTCCAAATCTACCTTTATATTGAAATCGCACATGATGATCGGAACATTGCCCGCTTGGCATGTATTTTCCATTCCAGAAATTCCCCCTGTTTGGATCTGGCTCCAACCTCATTTTCCCAACCTACCTGTATATTGAAATCGCACATGATGGTCGGAACATTGCCCGCTCAGCATGTATTCTCTATCTCCCGTTGTAATTTGCACTCCACATCTTTACTCTGGTTTGGACGTCTGTATATAACTCCCATCAGGGTCTTTTCTTTATTTTCGCAGTTTGTTAGTTCTACCCACAATGATACAACACCTTTCAACACTATGTCACCTATTTTTTATGATTTGATTTCATTTTGTTTTTACCAACAGAGCCACCACAACCACTCGGCCTATCTGCCTGTCCTCCAAGTACAAAGTGAATCCTGGGACATTAAGCTCCAGTTATAATCTTCTCTCAGCCACTGTTCAGCGATGCCCACAACTCCTTGCACGCCGATCTGCAGCTGTGCTGCAAGTTCATCTCCCTTATTCCAGATACTGTGCGCTTTCAAGTATAACATCTTTAGTCCTGCATTCACCCTTATCGATTTTGTCACCTTTTGCATTGCAACATCCTGTTGTTTGCAATTTTGCCCCATGATCAGCCTCTCCTTGTTAAGAAGTCTCTCTACCCACTGGCTCTGTAATGCGAACAGTTCATCATCTGCACGTTCACTTCGGTTCCAATCCTCCGCCAAATTAGCTTAGACCCTCCCGAACAGACATTGTCCAGTTTACATTGTCCAATAGTAATATTCACAACTGGTCTCATCCCAATGACACCATGCATTAGTATTAAACAATTAGACTTACACAGCAATAGACATGTAAGTCTCCAGAAAGCCACAATACTAAACAACTCCAGAATAAGTGTCCTCGGCTATGCACATACAGCAAGTTGGACCAGCTTGAGCTGAAAAAAAAACTAAATAAAAATCAGAATGAAAGAGTTCATTATGCTTGAGATAGACGGGGTTGGTAATGCTGATTAACTCCCAGTACATAACAATTCTCTCAATGGTGTGTTTCCCAAGCAACCTCTGGGTTGTCTATCGCGTCTGAACAAGTCCAGCTCCTGACCATCACATGATGTTTAACTACTAAGCCCGGCGGAACCATTTCTATTGACAGGATGAGGAGCAAAGGCGGCTCACCATGGCTTCGGACGGATGGGGCTTGTCAGCCGGGGTTGGCACTCATCACGTGATGAAAAATTCTGTTCTCAAACCTACGAAAAAAAACCCAGTCCTGGGGAAAGACTCGGTAGCAAACGACGAGGAAAAGTCCGGAGCAACAGCTCCACGGCAAAAGCGTGCTCTGTGGATTCTGTTGTAATGGCTTTCATATTGTCTTGTGTATCAGGGAGACAACTCGGTCGCATCATCCACGGTAGACACTGGCCAACGGAGGGAGTCAATAATAATGGAAAACAGTAAATAAATAAATAAACAAACAAATAAATGAATGAATGAATAAATAAATACATACATACATACATACGTAGACAGATGATAGATAGATAGATAGATAGATAGATAGATAGATAGATAGATAGATAGATAGATAGATAGATATAGGTAACTAGAGGTTTAGACTGACAGAAAAATAGACAACTTGATAGATGAATACATCACATCAATATTACGAGAACATGACTTTCAGAGTCATTGAAAGTGTGTCCATGGTTGTGGAATCTGTTCAGTTTTGCGATGAGTGAAGTAATCCGCGTTGTTGCAGGTGCCTGATGGTCGGAGTGAAGAACTGTTGCTAAACCTGGTCTTGCGTCTCTTTCCTATGGAAGCCGGGGTAAAAGAGAATCATCTGAAAGGTGGACGCTCTTGTTTATGCCTTCTGCTTCCTTGTGACGTCACACGTTGTAGCTGTGTCGCTAGTTTCCTGTGTTTTCACCTGTCGGGTGTGTGGGGCTTTTCCTGTGATGGGATGGGATGCATCCACTACCTTGTGCAGGTGTTTCCGTTCTGCGGCATTGGTGTTCCCATTCCGGGCCGCCATGCAACCGGTCAATACTGCACTCATTGCTGAGATTTATAGCGCAGTCCAAGCCCAGATTAGAAAACCAATGGCAAACGGCTCCTTAGTCTATAACTCAAAATCAAATTTCAGCATGCTATCATTCTCACAATCTGCCAGCGTGTTGGTTCCACCGCATTTGGGTCTGTCGCGGTCTGTCACGGGTCAGGTGTCTGAGAACTGGATGGCTGCTAATATATTCTGTTGCTAAGATAGATTCTGGGTCTGAGTCGCTGACACGACGTCAGAAGTTGGTTCATTATTAGCAGATATTCTAAGCGTTCGAATATGTAAATTGTTGGATAGACCAGGTCTGATTAGGTCTGTGCGTGTTACCTTGTGCCTCACCAATCTTACAAGGGTTTTCGCGGAGGTGACCAGGAAAGATGATGAAGGAATCGCAGTGGGTCAAGTCCGCCTGGACTTTAGAAAAAGCCTTTGTCAATGTCGGGCCTGAGAGGTTGGTCCGGAGTGTTCTGTCTTTTGTCACTGTGAATGCGGTAGTAAATTGGATGCAACATTAGCTTACAGCAGGGGTTCCCTTCCTTGTATCCACGGACCCCTCGGTTAATCGTCGGTCTCTATGCAATAAAAATATTGGAACCCCATTCCTAGAGGCAGAATCCAGAGGGTGGCAGTAGGTAGTGGCCTCTCTAACTGGAGGCCTGTAGTTACTGGTGTACAGCAGGTGCTGCTCTGCTTCCAGTGTTGTGTGTCATATAGATCAACGATCTGACCGACAGTCTGATAAATTCACTCTGCAGATTTGCGAATGATCTCGATATTGGATGAGTGGTAGACAGCGAGAATGGCTGATGGTCTGGAATACAGGTCAGTGTGTGGTGTATCACTTTGGGAGGACGGCTTACACTGTAAAAGGGAGGGCATTGAGTACTGCGGTATTACAGAGGGACCTGGGAAGACTGATCCATAATCCCTTGAAGGTGGCGTCGCAGGCAGATAGGGTTGTAAAGAGAACTATAGGCACATCAGACTTCAGATATCGAAGCGACGAGTTCAGGGGTTGTGATGCTATGCTGAAGTTGTACAGTTGGAAATGCCTAATATCGAGTATAGTATGTGTTCTGGTCACCAACCTACATGAACGATATCAATAATCTTGACGGAGTGCGTAGAAAAATTAGAAGGATGATGCAGGGACATGAGGAGGGGAGTTGGAGGGAAGGATTGAGTATGTTAGGAATAGGTTCGTATTCCTCCAAGCGTCTGTGTAAGAGGGAAGGTTTTTAAGAGAAGTTCCAATTTATGAAGGGTGTAGATAGCTTAAATACAAGCAGGCATTTTCTACTGAGGTTTGACTAGAATAGTGAGCTACGGGTGAACGGTGAAATATATCCGGACAATATGCGGCGGAACATCTTCTTGAGGCAGCGAGAGTGTGGAACGGGCTTCCAACGGAAATGGCGGATGCGGGACCGATTTCAACATTGAAGAGGAGGTTGGCTCCGACACGAATGGGAGGGTTATGGACGGCATGGTCCAGGTGCAGTGTCCACGGGACTAGGGGGAGGATCAGTTCGGCGCTGGAGGATGAGCAGAAGAGCCTGTTTCAGTGCCGGACTGCTCGATGACTCTGTGACCAAATGCCACTGCGGGATGTTCCCCAGCGGGGTAAGGGTACTCCCGTCAGGCCGGGTGTGGCGAGGCATCAACATGGGACCACTGACCATTTCTCTCATAGTCTGCTGTAGGCAGAAATAATTACCGCACATTTGTGCAATTCTACTCACTCAGTTCAGCAATAATTTGGTAAAACGACATATTATATTGCAGAAAGCAATTTGGAATTATCTCTGAATTTGGCGGCTCTTGATTTGGCCTTGAGTAAGCTCAGAAACTCCGGTGACTGAATCACTGAGCGACCGGCACGATGGTGAAAGAACTTATCATGTTAGCAGCATCAGGAGAGGAATATGGACAGTTGCCTTTTCGGGTCGAGACACTTTATCTCGACTCTTCATGGAATCCATGGTATGCAGATCTTCGTGGAGGGGATCGCTGCGCACAATTAACCATTTTATTCTCATGCACATCGAAAGGGGTTCGAATCCTTCCTGATTTACCATCAATCCGCTTTCCCCGGCACTCAGATATTTGCGCGGCTCTAATCTGAAGCCAGTGCACGTCCGGAAGCTCAGTTCTTGATGCTGATTCATAATGCTGCGTTATTTCCAATGCGTCTCTCCTTGGACCCTCGCTCTGCTCCTGACGTGCTGTGTCCGAAGTGACGCAATTGGCCTGTTGCAAATCATGTTTTATGAAATGTCAAAGAACCCCCGGCCCCCTGCTTCTCCATGTTTCACTATCTAAACACGAGAACAGCGTGCTTCAGGAATAGATGGGTTTAATTATCCCGATGCTTTACTGTGTCCGTGTATTTATGCCCCATTACCCACTTCATCTCTGTTTAGCAGTTCAATACGCACTTTTTTCTCAGAATCAATTTCTTTCTGAAATTCAACTTCGAATATCATCTAGTAACTCTGTAACATATTTAATATCGTCAGTGCTACTTGTTTGCATTAAGACCGGTGTTGATACAATATTTTCTGTGTTTCTCTGTCTGGTACAGCAGCGGACAATGTCTGTAATGCTGGGTTCACTGGTTTGCATTTCGCGCCGCATACTCGCCAACATCTGTGTTTGCGACTGACTCCGGTAACAGTGCAAACAGTGAGGGTTTGCGCCAGAAATCATTCATGTTAATGTCCATTAAAATTCAATCCCCGCAAGCAAAGTGACAGTGAATCACATGAAATGTGCGTCATCACGGGGAATTAACGAGACAGAGACTCTACTCGCAATGTGAGTGTGGAATCAGCGCTGATGAGGCGGACTCACCCATAGGATTACAGACTACTGTCGTCACCATCGATGGTCAGATAATGACCTGTCATTACACGGAGTAGTTTGACAACATCGCATTTGGTGTTGCGAGCCCAGCATCGGCCGTCTCTTGAGGCTTCATGACAGGTGCTGAGTTCAGTTGAATGAAATAAGGCGTGTTATTTCCCCACTGGCATTTCGGTTCGTTAGAGCAGAGATATTTTTGCTATCTAGCGTTAATTAGCACCAGTCACTGTACAAGTTGTTTTCATTTTTGGTGACCGATTTTTCTATATAAGTACATCATTTTGTGCTTCAGCTACATTGAGGACGGAAACATCCAGACGCGGTGGACTCTCAACAACGTGTGATCCGTGAAGAGTTTAACCCAGTAGCCGCAAAGGAAATGTGCTCTCCGGGCTTTTTTATAACTGTTTGAGTTCATTTTCTAGCTATTTACAATTTCTTAGACAATTAGAAATTGGGAACATTCCAAACGGAACAGCCTTGGATCAACAATGTTTCTAGAGAGGGCTATTTGTTACGCAGTCATTGTAATTGTCGGTATCCCGGGTAAGTACCTTTCGAATATTTATACGAAAGCAGAGACCTCACGCCGCTCTCAGCTACTGCTGATGTGATTTTAATCGGTGATTATTAAAAATCCCTAAAATGCTGTTCCGTTCATCTCAACCTCCTGCCCTGTTGTCGTTTTAACCTGGGTCGTGCAGACTTGTCACTGGACTGCTTCACCAATCCCACCCCCCAAAATCAAATTCTCTTCCCTCCTTCTGAAAAGTAAATTCATATTTCCCCCTTCTCTTTCTCCAGGCACTGTTCAATTAACGGCCAATCTGTTTTCTATTCTTTGACAAATCCCTTTTTTTTCCCGTCACCAAATTCTGAGCTATGTTCCTTGGTGTCAGCACAGTTCCCTCTAAAATGCGGGGCTGCGCAGCCTCGTCATAATTGAAACTCCCCCGCGAACATGGCATTTGTGGACAAGCAGCTGGAATTTCTTTTACACGATGCTAACATCATTTTGAAATTTTGCGAAAATCTTTCGAAAACTTTGGTAATATAACGATGAATTTAACTGTATTAATGAATATAATCCATAAATGTGCTAAACACTAAACGTACCACATTTACAGTGAAACATTTTAGCTTCAGCGAACGTGCATTGTCATTGTTTCAAGTTACAACACTGTCACAAATGGTCAACATGAAGACAGAATGGAAGTCGGTCGCTCACTGTTCAGAAACCACCATCGCCGTCCCGTCAGAACTTTTCACTGTTGCATCCTCCCTGTCAATTGTGACTGCCTGACAGTGTTTACGTGTCTTGTGTGTTATGTTTTGTCATCGTTTGAATTGCATATTACAGATTTAAACAACATTACAAGTGCCGAGCACTTTTAAGACCGGGTAACGATGTTCTGCTCAGAGCAACGGTTTGTCCCCGAAGCAGTAAAATAAAACAGAGGGAAGGTTGCTGCGGTGCAAGATCTTGTTTTCAGAATCTGACCTTGCAATCGAATCAAACTCAGACTTTCGGAAAGAAGCGTAGGTGCGCACTTCAATAGCACTACCCCTCTCCTTGGAGATACCGCGCTTGGAGTTCTGTGAACAGTCTTGGTCGCCCTGTTATAGGAAAGGCAGAAGTCCGCTAAAAATGGTGCAGACAGTATTCACAGAGTTGCTGCAAGGAATCTCGGGATTGAGTTGCAGGGAGAAGTTCGGCCGAGTGGCATTTTATTGCAAAAGGCAGGTGGTTGGCGGACGAGGTGAATTAAACCATTCAACTCCGTGGGGTAGGGGAATCGTGAACAAAAGGCGGTAGATATTTCAAAGGGCAGAAACGTAGCTGGATTCCCAGCGACGTTTCCTCACATAGAAGTTGCTCTGTGTATTGAACAGCCTGACAAAGGAAATGGGAGAAACAGAGTCGTTAACAATATTTAAAGTGCACGTGGACAGTTTGACGAATCTGATCCAATCACGAACAACTGTATCAGATGGCCACGTCGGTCGGCATGGAGATATTGGGCCGAAGGACCCGTTTCTGTGTTCTATCATTCTTTGACTCTGCTCATCGCTGCTGCATCGGTGAACGTGAGGAGATTAATGTGAGCATGCGCAACTGTAAAACGCTTTATGCTGCGGTCACGTGTTCAAACAAGTAAAGTATCTTTTTACTTCCACTGATAATGTCCAGCAGAGATTTAATTTCAAGAGAACAATTGACGGCTGTGTTTCTGCCAAAAAGTACGTTTGATTTTGTTTATTCTTATTGTTGGTCATCTTTGCTTCACTGCAGTTAACCTTGTTGCAATCATCATTCTCAGCCGAGGAAACTGCGGTCTCTCCAAATGCGTCACGCGGTACCTGGTGGCGATGGCTGCGGCGGATCTAATGGTGGTGATTATCGAAGTCCTGTTTTACCAGATGAGTCGAGCATACGGATTTCATTTCGGAATCCTGGGCAACGCTCCGTTCTGCCTTGTCCACTACGCCCTGTGTCACGTGGCCGTTGACTGTTCCGCTTGGTTTACTGTCGCTTTCACTTTCGATCGCTTTGTGGCCATTTGCTCCGCTAAATTTAAAACGAAATACTGCATCTCCAAAATTGCGAGTTTGGTGATCGGCGCAATATCTATCGGTTTCTGTTTAAAAAACATCCCATTTTACTTCATATATATGGGAGGAACAGTATGGTTGACGAGTGATAACTGGGTCTGTTTCGATAGGATTGTATTTCTTATTTCGGGATCGTTTGAGGGATTTTATTGGGTGGACCGTCTGTTGAATCCGCTACTTCCTTTCTTCCTCATTTTGACCCTCAATGCTCTGACCGTCAGACAGATACTGGCGGCGAGCAGAGTACGCAGGGGACTGAAGGGACGGGGAAATTGCGGGAAACAGCGAGATCCGGAGATGCAGAGTCGGAGACAATCCATCATTCTGCTCTTCAGCCTGTCGGTGAGTTTCCTTCTCTGTTGGGCGACAACCACTCTGGCCTTCATTCTCATGCGATGCCTCTACACAGACCTGGAAACGTCAGTCCGGCTTTTTAAGGCACAGTTTTGGGGTTCTGTGATTCAGAATTTCAGCAGCTGCACGAATACATTTATCTACGGAGTGACACAGACCAGATTCAGAGAGCAGATGAAAGCTCTTCTGCTCTCCCCCGCTAATTTAGTTTTGAAGATTTTTGGAAGTCGATACCGCACAGGAGAAAGCATCAGATAACTTCCCCGTTTCGGAATCAGAATCAGGTTTATTGTCACCGGCAGGTGTCGTGCAAAATAAACCCACATCAGCCATGAATAAATTGGGCTCTCTGAAAACGTTCCTGTTCTCAAACAATACCTTTGCTCCCAACAGTTCAGCTTTCCCTTTTCTTCAGTAAAATACTCTCATTTCCTGCTATAATTTACATAGAAACATAGAAAACCGACAGCACAATACAAGCCCTTTGGCCCACAATGCTGTGCCGAACATGTACTTACTGAGAAATTACCTCAGGATACCAAAAGCCCTAAATTTTTCTAGGCTTCATATAGCCATGCCGGGGTTTCTTAAAAGACCCTGTCGTATCTACCTCCAACACTGTCGCCGAAAGCCCATTCCACGCACTGGCCACCACGTAAAAACTACGACTAGAATCTCTTCTGTACCTACTTCCAAGCACCTTATACCTGTGTCCTTTTGTGTTAGCCATTTCTACACTGGGCAAAAGCCTCTGACTATGACTATCAATGCCTGCCATTAACTTGTACACCTCTCATCCTCTGTCGGGTCCCAGGAGAAAAGGCCGAGTTCACTCAAACTACTCTCATAAGGCATGCTCCCCAATCCAGGCAATATCCTTGTAAATCTCTGCACCCTTTCCATGGTTTCCACATTCATCCCGTAGTGAGGGGGACAGAACTGAGCACAGAACTCCAAGTGGGGTCTGACCAGGGTGTTATATAACTGTCAGTTGCTTGTTTACTGTCCTTCTGTAAAATGTATTTTACCTTGCACATTATCTCACCCGAGTATCCAATGTTGAAAACGCATCGATCCATTCTCGAAGCGTTCATTAGCTGAACCTTTGGAATGGACTGGCCGTGGCTGCCAATCCCGACATCCAATCCCTTTCTGTATTGCTTGGTATTTCCCTTTACCTAATGTTACAGTTTGCTTACTATAGGCAGCATTTTACTAGCAGACTTTTTTCTGCCTTTTTTTCTGTCTGAATAGACCCCTCTAGTTTCAGCACAAATCGGAACCCACACTCTGAATGAGATATGCTTTTGCTTCGGCCCAATATCGCTGTAATTTGAGAACACATCAGTCTCCCATGTCCTATTGAGCTGGCTGCTTGATGGAGAACATATCGATTCAAATGGTCTAAATCAGGATGTCTGGAATCGTACCGTACAATCCAGAATCGCTACAGCACTTTAAAACATTAATTTATTAACGAATAGTTTCCATCTGTATAAATATCACAACCGTCCCGAAATTGTTGCAAAGGTTGCACCACTTTGTTTCACATTAGCCTTTTCTGAACGAAATGTTGTAGACAGGGTGTGTTTGGCGTAAAATCAGTTTAGCAATCCGGAACTCGTATCTGTTTCTGGGTGCAATCACTGTTTGATGATTGCCTTCAAATTCAGACATTTGAATTTCCGTATTTGGACCCTAACGTGAGAATCCGTCTCTGACGGACAAAGACGTATCTCACACGTATATTGCTGTGGCTTCTGGAAGCTGCTGACTCTCCCGCTGCTCCTTTTATAATACTCCTTCTGTGATCAACCCGTATAATGCGCAGAGCACGATCTGTAATGGTGCTGCGTAATGGCCCAATGGAGCTAAATGTCATTTAGCCATGAATGCCCATTTAATATTGAACTATTTTATCAAAAGATCTGTCGGAGGTAATGCAGACCCTCTCGCAGAGTTTACCCGCGGAAGTAGCGTTTGAAGCTAGCGAGTATCAGTGTGATGCGAACAAACGTAAACCCATTACATGACTGTTTACCGCGATTAAAACTGATAGCAGACCTGAAGAATGTATCACAATCATATTGGCAATGGCGATCTGACCGCTAATCCGGCATTGAAAACAGATGAAATCAATTAAACTCAGATTCTCCCGAGTTATTTGGGCTCCCGCATTTACTTTTCCGGTTCCTTGCACTGCAAAGCCGTTGATCCATATCTCCCATTACGGGGTGCGGTATCCCTGAGCGGGTCGGCAACGATCACAGAGCCTAATTACAAATGCACTGAGTAAACTGTTTGTACTTGTCAGTAGGCAGCGAATGTCTTTACGTTTTTTATGGTCTGGAACAGGCCGGACCGTAGATTTACACAGCTGAACCTCCCTAGTAACCCAACTGATATATACATATATACAGCCACATGTTCGTGTGGAACTAACTTTCCCAACTCTGTGTGTGTGTGTGTGTGTGTGTGTGTGTGTGTGTGTGTGTGTGTGTGTGTGTGTGTGTGTGTTGGGGGGAGGGTTATTCTATTGGTTTACTTAGTTTAATTCCAATTGTCGGAAACGCTGTCGAGTTATGAACAGATTCCCCGATACTCAAGCGTATTAACAACATGACGGAATAAAAACAAATTTCCACCATGATCCGTGAATAGGACGGACAACATGGATTTATAAATGTTTCTATTCCACAGTGTCAAAGATACAGCAGGAAGTTCTGCAGCTGATCCACTTATTCTACGATTGTAGCTGTTGCCGGTCTGCTGAAGGAAGTGAATTGGAAGCGCGAGCATGAGCCCGTCACCCGTGAGCACATTGGACGAGCGGGACAAGCGATACTCCAACTATTCCGGAAGCCGGTAGTCATGAGTCTTTCATTGTTATGAGGATGAATGATTTTTGGGGTACTTCACATTATCTTCAGCGGAACTAACGTAAAACTGTCAATTTTGCCTTAGTAAGGTATATCACAGTATTAAGTTTTACTACTCATGTTAAACCTTCATTTCTTGCCAATTAAACAAAATTTTCCAATACAATTGCTAAACTCACTTGACTTTCATTTATATGAGAGGTTTGGAGTGGTAGGGATTAGATTATCCTTGAAAGATGGAAGACGTGAGGGATCTGTCAGTGAATATATAAAAATGAAGCGCAGGAACCATGGACTGTTTCCGATCGCACTATGAACGGTCAGTCTCGGGTAATACAAATAACGCGTCTCGATTCAGAACAGCATTCGAAACAGAGGAATGAAATGCCGCGAATGGAGTCTATCGGTCGTCACTTCGACAATTTGCATTTCTAAAGTGAAATCCCTTCCAAAATTAAAAACAAAACGGGACAGAATCCTCCAATGATACAGCGGATGAATAAGCAAGTGGGTTAGGTCCTGATTTCCAAACGGTATATAACAGGATGCAAGTTAATTGGGTGTCAGAAAGATTAAATATCTTGGAATAATAGAAACTGTTTCTGTACAGAAACAAAACAGAACACTATTATGTTTCCCTTTTCCTGGACTGGTGGAAGAGTTACAATCGATTTCCTCAGAGATCAGTTGCAGCAGAACATTGTTGTTCTTAACATTAATATAGAGCTGAGTAAGTCTGGAGTTGAATAACCAAGTGATGCAGTACGAGTAATAGAGTAACAGGAAATATTGCATTTAAAATTGAACACTGAGGATTAAGCAGTGTTTTATAATGAATCCCGATAAGAAACCACGCCTCTTGCACCACATTCTTGCACTGACGAATTATGTTTTCAACTAGACACATAGACCTCGGCATCAGCTAACAATACGGACACCACATCTCCTCCACAAGCCTCTTCCAATCCCTCAACGCCTTGCACCCTACCGGAACCCATTGATCCGGAAATTTCAACAAGCCTCCATCACTGACCCACGCTCTCACACTGAACACACCCACCCTCCACCCACTCCCAATGACCAGACGTCACTGCCAGATCTCTTCCCAGTGAGACGCAACCGAGTCCATTCCATTACCACGGGTCCTTGCCATTGAACTTCCGGACTCCAAAAGTTTTAAACAAGCCCAATTATCACACCGCCTCCCTTAAAATACCTTCAAAACCCACTTCTTCAAGATCGACGTATGACAATGGCTCTATTCCTCTCCATTAGATTTTCCCTCTGACCCCAATATTCCAACAGTTACGCCGCCACATTAACCCCTGATTGGGCAATTACACGTCGGCCACTCCATTGATCGATATTCCACCAGCACACCTCCAACTATATTTCCTACTGACCCAATCTTCGACAAAATGTTCCGTTCTGAATCCTCCTCTCCAACAGCTTCCTCCAACACAGCACATTCGCCATAGTTCCATTGAAACCATACCTTCACACTGGACCACAGCCCCAACAGATCCCACTGACCCCATTCATACCGACTTTTCCCAATGACTCTACACCTCGCCACCAAACTCAACCGGTTGCCCAATTCCCCATAGGTTATCCACGATACCGTAAACCTTCCACCTTCCAATGAACACGATATTTCTTCCAGCAGCTGCCACTGACTTCACACATTCCCAGCTGTCCGGTCCGTCATCTGATTTACACCAGTTCAAATGCTTCTTGTTCTGTTTGTATGATCTGTCATGTACTGACTCTGCACTAAGTGAACACCGTTTCTCAGGAATCCACGGAAGTTACAGTCCGGTAACTTCCTAGTATTTCCTGAGGTACTATGCCTGTTATCGGACGCAATACCTCGGTCAAGGTCAAGATTTCCATGGCAGCATACAACCTCAAGGAGGACTCAGATTGAGCATGGTCTGTAGGTTAAAGTAATTGTCGACGTTTCGAATCGAAACCCTGTATCAGCGCCAATGTTCTATCTAATATTCTGTATTTCACGGGGATTTATCTTCCTCTTTGAGGACCTTTCAAAATCTGTTGCTTTGTGGGCCTGATGAATGCGGGAGGGGCGTTGGCGGTGAGTTGAACGTCCCGATGTGTTTGACAAAGTATAACTGCTTGTGAATTGGAGGGCGCTAGCCCGATACTGTAACGGAGTCAGGTTCACCAGGAGATTTCAAAGGCAATGCAGAGACAGGGAGCCGAGTTTTCGAGATGAATCCTATAATTGTCCGCGAAAAGAATATGGAGCGGATGACATCCTTGTGTACAGTTCACTGGGTAAATTCCGTGGCGGACAGCCATTCTCACCCCCCCAAAATCTGCCCCTTTACCTTGCTCACCTTTGTTCTCACTCTGATTTAAATGATCATCACTCTTATCCCCTTGGTAACCCGGCTATCGCTCATCCAGTCAACGTCGGTTGATATTGCTGGTCGCAGGAATGTCGTGCGGAGCAGCCCACATTCCTCTACCCTGTCCTTCATAAATCCGGTCTAACCTTTATGAAGAGTTTATTACCAGTCTGACTCCGTCACCTCCCTGTCCACTATTTCACTTGTGCCCCATATGTTTTCCAAGGCTTGCTGATTCATTGCTCTAAACAATCTCCCATCAGCCGGACAAACCGCAGAACATCTCATGCGCCAGGGTTTCCGTCTACACGGTTTCCCACTGATAGTGTATCGGACAGAGGTGCTCGATTCACCTCCCAGCTCTGCTCAGTGGAACTGGCTTTGAGATAATTATCTTCCACCTAAACGAGAATCACGTAAACTAACAACTCGCTTTATCAGTCTCCTCAAATACATTAGGAAAATTAACCCGTTAGCATACAGATGACAGCTTCCCCGTTCTATGAGATTTCATCCCACCTTTCTTGCATCGAAATTGAAACAATTAATTTGACCCGGAATCCCAAGCCACACACTCCACCTAGGAGTTCAGACGGTGAGACAGTTCACACAATCCATAGACTGTTTAACTCACGAAATTAAAGGGACACCTACAATACTTTGTAGTTTGTGACGGATAAGGTCTGGAGGAACCAGGAATATTTCGGATCTTGGCTTCAGTTCAGAATTCCATTGTACATTCTGGATCGCTGTGGGCCGTCAGGTGCCGGTCACAGTGGGGCGGGTTCTGTCACAAACCCGGGTCGCCGATGGAGTATTCTGGAGTTCTCAGCCTTCCTTACTGATTTTTTTTTGGTGTGTGTGCGTGTTCTCTGAGATTTAGTAATGTTAGTTGTAATGTATTGTTGCGTTTCTGGTGTTGAGTTTTCTCTCATTCCCATGTGAGCAGCCATTGCCCCCCGGATAGTTCCCATTAACTTTCCTTGAGACTTTGCCGGCGTCCAATTAAGTACCCTTGGACTTTTGCCTCTTATCACAATAGTGACCAGTAAGCTACTCACGAATCGGCGGTTTAATCAGCTGGACAAGGATTCCTCCGTACCCTGAAGTGTATTTAAAGTTGAAGGGCTAAACCCTCGGGGCTCTGTCGGCCTGGTCCTTGCGCAATGAAATTACGGCCGAGTTATTTCAAATTGTACAAGAATGTGTAATTTCTACTGCTTTTGGTGCTTTTTTTCAGTTTGATTAATAAAATTTCTAGTTTTGTTGAATCTTCCTGCGTGCAGCGTGACAATACAATTCACAAATTCCAAAACTCGAGCAGTTCGCAGTTAAGCCTCCTCTGTTATGATATGAAACAGCTTCATACGTTTAAGCCGCCAGAAAAGCCGCAGACAGTATTTTAGATTTTGTTTCATGACCCTGGAATCTTATGCAAGTCATGCTTCCCTGATGTTGATGCCGGACCTTTAATTAAGGAACTGTATAGTGATTTATCAAATACCCAACATTGATCGCTGCGACGCATCACTGGTCCCAGTCCTGTACTCCTAAATAACCTCTAGCACATTGTGCCCCCTATCACGATGTCAATATCAATGCTCCGGTAGTGAGTGCCTAGCACTGCGCATTCTTTTAACTTTTGTTGACATGCTCATAAACTCAGTTCAATTCGCGAAACATTATCGCCCAATCCGGCTCTTCAGAATCCCTTCTCTGCATCTCTCACCAATAATATGAGGCTCAGTTCCCCAGCTCCTCCTTATAGCCTTTCGGATGTAACGGCAATGCTAGAAGTCTCCGGGTATTGATATTGTTTTTAGAGTATAAATTAATATATTTCGACCAAGATTACACACCCCGCGGTCCTCCAGAAACGCAAAGAATACTCCGAAGTAAAACGAGCATTAAAAAAAAAATAAGATTAGATTTCAAACTCCGTACGCTGTTAAACTTCGAGTGTTTTATGACAATGGGATGCAGTTGTACCAGACAGTGGAAGAGGCGACTACAGACATGAAGGCCAGTGGGTTGCCCGTCAGCATGACCAAAACGAAAGAAAGCCTGGTTGAGGAATTGTCCCGCTCGGCTTGGGATATAGTGCGAGAAACGAGAAGGCAGGAGGCGGGAGGAAGCCGAGGGAAACATATCAGGAAGAGACCAGGAGTTTCCCAAAGACAGTCCTCACCCCCTTCAGAAGAGCCATAAGATTTGGCTAACTTTAAAAATGTTGAGAAGCTAAACAGAAGCAAAAGTACACGGTTATATACCTATCTCGAGAAATACATTATAATGTGGATTTTATATTACTTAGCTAACACGAGGAAATCTACAGATGTCGGAAATTCAAACAACAACACATACAAAATGCTAGTGGAACACAACAGGCCAGAAACGTCGACAGCGCTTCTCCCGACAGATGCTGCGGGGCCTGCTGTGTTCTACCAGCATTTTGTGTGTATTGTTGTTTATATTACTTAGTTGTTATTCTCTATTTGCTCACTTACTCCTTTTTTCCCCAGCAAAATGAATATATATATATGTGTGTGTGTGTGTGTGTGTGTGTGTGTGTTCATGTCTATCTATCTATCTATATATAGATAGATAGGAGTACACAGGGAAATCTTTTCTGTGTAATGGATTTGTTCACTGACATTTAAGAATACTGCAATGGGGGCCCTCAACTCACAAGTAGGAGGGGTTATCCCCACGGCTAGACATTTCCTCTAGCTCAACGCAGGGTCGTCTACTGGAGACCTCAGCCTTGGAGTCACACGTTTGTTGCCATTTTTGTTATTATTTGCGTTTGTTGGTTCTTATTTGTTCAGGGAGTAGATCGACTAAGTTTTATTGTAATTTCAATGATACATTGACAGATAAATACAGATGGATAAGGACAAGGTAAAATTAATTTCTTTTAATGCAAATGGGCTATTAAATCCAATCAGACAAGAGAATTTTATCCAAAATGAAAAAAATGGACAAGCACATGTGGTATTTTTACTGGAAACTCATTTAAGTGATAATGTTGATTTTGACCTACAAACAAAGAATACTATATGGAAACTAAATTCAAGTCTACTAAATGATCCGTACTTTCAGGAACAAATTAAAAAAGAAATTGGTCTCTACTTAGAATTTAATGATAATGGAGAGTTTTCACCTCCCATTTTATGGGATACTCTGAAGCGGTCTTAAGAGGGAACATTATAGCGATATCTTCAAATAAGAAGAAAAAAAAAATAAGGAATAAAACATAAGGGGATTTACAAAATAAGCTGAAGGAACTAGAGAAAAAACACAAATTGAATTTAGTACAGGATACATTAGGGGAAATTACAAGAATTAGGAATAAAATAAATAATTTGGCAACGAAAGAAATCAGGAAAAACTAAAAGTTTCTGAAACAGAGACATTATGAAAGTGGATCGAAATCTATGAAAATAATAGCGTAGAAACTGAAAAAAAAAAACAGAACATACAATTCATAGAATTAGGGACCCAAGAACGAAAATGATAAAAAAAATAAGCTAAGTTATATTCAAGAAGCTTTTGAAGTGTTTTACAAAACACTATATTCCAAAGCTTTAGGGGGAAGCATCACCCAAATTGACACCTTCTTGAATTCCCTAGAATTATCCACTTTAAGCGAAGAACAAAATAGAAGGATGACTGATGACATAACTGAAGTTGATTAAAATGCTTCATTTAGTCGGCTTATATTAAGCAAGTCACCAGGATCAGATGTGTATACGGCAAAGTGGTACAAAGAACTTAAAAATGAGCTAATTCCTGTTTTACTCACCACACTAAACTGGGCTCTAAAAAAGGCACAAATGCCACCCAGTTGGAAGGAAGCGATAATCTCAGCCATACCGAAAGAAAGCAAGGATAAAATGAAATGCGGGTCATTTAGGACAATATCCGTTCTTAATGTAGATTATAGGTTATTTACCTCCATCGTGGCCAAATGATTAGAGGAGTTTCTACCCATACTGATAGGTAATGATCAGACTGGTTTTATACGACAACGCCAGATACAAGACAGTATACAAAAATACTTCACATTATGGATCATATACAAAAAAAAAATCGAAGCAATAGTGGTAAGCATGGACGCTGAAAAGGCATTTGATTCGTTTAATTGCAATTTTCTCTGCAGAGCTTTACATAGATTTGATTTCCAAGACAATTATTAGAACTATACAGACACTATATGACAATCCTACTGCTCAGAATAAAGTCAATGGATGTTTATTAAATAGTCTTACCCTAGAAAGGGGTACGAGACAGCGATGTGCATGGCCACCACCACTCTTCGCACTATCTGGAACCATTAGCTCAATACATCAGACAAAATGAAGATATCAGGGGAATTACTATTAAAGGGACAGAGCATAAATTGGCTTGTTATGTGGATGACATTTTGGTCTATCTAGGGCAACCAACCCACTCTTTACCTGAATTGATGCAATTCTTTGAACAATATGGTCCATTATCAGGATACAAGATCAACATAGATAAAACCCAATTACTTTCATATTACTATAGCCCACCAAGAGAAATTGGAAGTCGATACTCCTGGGCGTGGTACACAGTCTTTCAAATATTTGGGCATCATTATGCCAAAAGATTTGGCAAAATTATCACAATGTAGTTATCAGCCGTTATATAAACAAATTAAGCAAGGTGTGACATGATGGAGTCTGATTACTTTTTCCAGTCTCAGTGCAAGGATTGAGTCCATTAAAATTAATATTAGGCCCAGACTGTTATATCTCTTTCAGACCTTACCAACAGAGATGAATCAAAATCAATTCAATCAATGGAACAAGATGCTATCAAGGTATATTCGGCAGGGTAAAAGGCCTAGAGTTCGTCTAAAAACGTCGCAATTAGTAAAGGAAAAGGGGGGATGGGGCTTGCCTTCTCTTAGAGATTATTATTTTGCAGCACAGTTGAGAGCTGTGGTACGTTGGTGCAACCCATCATCTGACGCTCAATGGAAAAAACATTGAGGAGCGGGTACTTCCCATCCCCATACAAGCAATTTTGGCTGATGATAACCTGCAAAGTTACATAAATACTATTGATAACCATGGGTGAAATTGACTCTTAAAATATGGAAAACTACTATAAAAAAATATAATCTAGAGGGAGATATTGCAATTCTTAGATGGAGTGCATATGACTGATTTTACACCAAATAAATTGGATGCTAGATTTAAGGACTGGACAGCTAAAGGAATAACAGTTATTTGCTACATAATGAAAGAAGGAACACTGTTCAGTTTTGAAATGCTTAAAGAGAAACACTTATTAGAAAAACAAGATTTTTTTCGGTATTTACAGATGCGACAATATGTTAATAAGATGCTTAAAAATGTAACCAAGGCAATTACATGCTTGATAGAGCTCTTTAGAAAAGCATATAATTCAGATAATGGTAGTAGAATCATTTCAAGCATGTATAAGGGAGTGTCAAATCTAAAACACATTCGACTTCATACATTAAATCAAAATGGGAGAAGGAAGGAGAGTAATTATATCTGAGGAAGAACGGACAGCAATATGGAGGTATCAATGGAAGTGCACCAATTCACAGAAATCGAGGGAGTTCGGATGGAAACACTTAAAAAGATATTTCATTACACCTTCTCAGAAATCCCATTATGATGGTAACCTCCCTATTTGCTGGAGAAATTGTGGAAATCAAAATGCAAATCATTATCATATTTTTTGGGACTGCCCTGTTATCAAAAACTATTGGAGGGGGATACATAATGCCCGAAGTAAACATCTTTAAATGTGAAATACCCTTGGAGAGTAAGACCATATATTTTGGATATATACCTTAAGAATGGGTGAAAAGAGTTAAATATTTAATGAATATACTATTGGTGGCTGGTAAAAAGACTCTTACTTGGAAATGGTTATCACAGGAGAGCCCAACTTTAAATACATGGATGGAAATTACAATGGACATTTGAAAAATGGAGAAGATAACAGCATCTGTTAACCATAAGCTGGGACAATTTGATTCATACTGGGCAAAATGGTTTAACTACATAATGCCTCATAGGCCTGATTTTAATCTCACAAATCAATGCATCTTTAAAAAAAAATCACTCCCTACTTGTAAATTGTTCTTTCCTTTTGCTTGTTTGTTTCTTTCCACTGTTTTCTATAAGTGTATATCCCAGATAAATACTTTATGGAGATTTTGTGATATATGTGATTATAGGTGTACAATGTCTGAAATACATCTTATGGAGCTGTTTGTTTGATGAACTTGTTACATATCCCGTAACTGGGCATCTGATCAGCAGAGAAAGAAGAATCCGTTGGAGTCTGGTGGTACGAAACTAAAGGTGTTTATTAGTAAACTACACAATACAATATCAAAAATGCAAATATACATATAAAACAAGTTAGCAGTAATAAACCTAAAAGTGTAGGAATAATAATAATAATCAATAATAAACAAGCTCTATTGATATCTAGGGGTAAATAAATTGTCATAGAAAAGGATAAAGTTCAGTTCATGAGTGCTGATGTAGTTATAGTTGTTGTATTGTAATGGTTGGAGAGAGAGAGAGAGAGTGAGCGAGCGAGATGTAACAGCTACAGTCAGGCAAACCTTTCTTTGCTTTCTTAATCCGTTATATCGGTGTGGTCATTCTGACCTCTCCATTCTTCTGTGGTGGACTCGTCACTCTGGCATGAGTGGACACACACACACACACACACACACACACACACAAGTCCCACCGGCCCTGCTGTAACACTGTGAGCTTTACTGACCGATCTCCTGGTTCGGTCTCCGAAGCCCCCACCTTTCTGTGGGTTCACAACACTCAGTCAGTGTCCACAGGTGTGTCTGAAGGGTGTCTCTCCAGACCTGTCTTTTATCCCCACTCACAGGTTCTCAGCTATCCATCTACTCTGAATGACCATGTCCACCAAATCAGGCCCCTCCTGTTATCTCCTGAGGAATGTTAACGAGCAAAGTGAAGTCCTTGTAGTGGAAGGTAAATAATCCAGGAAGAGTCAAAATACAGTAAATCAACAGTCTCTCTCCCCCTCTTATCTGTAACAGATGTCGTTGCCTGGGCTTTATCTCTCTCTCTCTCATGAGCAGCATCACAACATTAATAGTTCGTAGTTCTCAGCAGGGGGGTTTGGGAATGCTTAGCCCTGCACCCCATTGACCAGCAGGACTGTTCATCACTCATAACAAACTTCAATCAAAAAAAATTACAAAATAAATAAAATACAGTTGATGGTTTCCCACTCTGCTTTCAGTCTTTAGAGGACAGTGGGTTCTCTAACAGCACTTTAGAAGCGGGGAAAGTGACCCATTATGTGGACATGAGTCGTGATTAAAGAGTTTAACTACCAATGTCATTCTTCCTCAGCCCAGAGACTAGAGGGGCGAAGAACATCTCAGACAGATGTGCAGTCAGCTCGACTTCTTCAGTCTGCAGGAAATTCAAGGGAAACCTCTTCGCCTACAGAGTGGTGACTATTTGGATCTCATTCACAGGGAGAGCGAGAGGAGAACAACAGGTGAGGATTTGAAAGATCAGTTGTGGAAGAGAATCACTGGCAGTGTTCAGCCAGCCTGAGGTGACTCTCTACTGTACTCTAGGTGTGTTATAAATTCACTAAGTACCGGAGACAGTGTTTAAGATAGAACTGATTCGTTTGTCACACATCTAGTCCCATTAAAGGTGAATATGCTCCCCCCCGTGCCTGGGGAGCAGCAGCAATTACGGCAGAGTTCAACACATACAATCGCTCTCAAAATTGCATTCAGCAAGAGTGATGGACAAATATCCAGCAGGCAGCTTATTGAAACTTTCTCCCCAGTGTGAACCCGGTAGTGTGTCACAAGTGTAACATGCTGTAAGGTTTCACTGCTGATGTAATGGTTTCTCTGTAGCAGCAATGTCTAGTTTACAAGTAGAGATAACAGGGTTTCGGAGTGGTGGGCTATCCAATGACAGAAATGTTCTTTCTTGTGAGTCTGGATGAGAAAATTTCATGGGTTTTTGCTGGGGAAGAGATGAGAAGCCACAAATGGACAGAGTGGACCCTGTTTTTTTTTACTTTACAACCCTATAGTCAGAGTAAGAATTATTAACCACATATTGTGTACTGTTTGTTATTTCGGGGTACTGATTTGTAACAGGGGACATGGCGCAGCATACACCCAAATTTGGTCGAGCTAGGGGGCTATCACCCCCTATATTAAGCTGTTAGCCGGAGTGAGAGTTACATAAGATTAAATGACTGAGTGAATACATTCCCACATTAACAGGAGGTTAACGGCCTCTCTCCAGTGTGAACTGACTGGTGTGTCAGTAGGCGAGAAGACTGAGTGAATCCCTTCCCACAGTCTGAGCAGGTGAATAGCCACTCTCCAGTGTGAACACGCTCATGTACCTTCAGATGAGATGATTGAGTGAATCCCTTCCCACAGTCTGTGCAGGTGAACGGTCTCTCCCCAGTGTGAACAGACTGGTGTCTCAGTAAGCCAGCTAACTGTGTAAATCCCTCCCTACAGTCTGAGCAGGTGAATGGCCTCTCCCCAGTGTGAGCTCGCTGATGTACCTTCAGTTCAGATGACCGAGTGAATCCCTTTCCACAGGCCGAGCAAGTGAACGGCCTCTCCCCAGTGTGATCTAAATGGTGTGCCTGTAAGCCAGCTAACTGCCTGAATCCCTTCCCACAGTCCGAACAGCTGAATGGCCTCTCCCCAGTGTGAACTCGCTGATGTACCTTCAGTTGAGATGACCGAGTGAATCCCTTCCCACAGTCCGAGCAGGTGAATGGCCTCTCTCCAGTGTGAACTCGCTGATGTACCTTCAGTTAAGATGACCGAGTGAAACCCTTCCCACAGTCTGAGCAGGTGAATGGCCCCTCTCCAGAGTGAACTGACTGGTGTGTCAGTAGGCAAGATGACAGAGTGAATCCCTTCCCACAGTCTGAGTAGGTGAACGGCCACTCTCCAGTGTGAACTGACTTGTGTGCTTGCAGGCTAGATAACTCTGTGAAACCCTTCCCACAGTCTGAGCAGGTGAACGGCCTCTCCCCAGTGTGAACTCGCTGATGTACCTTCAGTTGAGATGACCGAGTGAATCCCTTCCCACAGTCCGAGCAGGTGAATGGCCTCTCTCCAGTGTGAACTCGCTGATGTACCTTCAGTTAAGATGACCGAGTGAAACCCTTCCCACAGTCCGAGCAGGTAAATGGCCTCTCCCCAGTGTGAACTAAATGGTGTGCTTGTGGGCTAGCTAACTGCGTGAATCCCTTCCCACAGTCTGAGCAAGAAAACGGCCTCTCCCCAGTGTGAACTCGCTGATGTAACTTCAGTTGAGATGACGAAATGAATCCCTTCCCACATTCCGAGCAGATGAACGGCCTCTCCCCAGTGTGAACTTGCTGGTGAGCCATGAAGTCAGATGACCGAGTGAATCCTGCCTCACAACTTCAGCAGATGAACAGCCTCTGCCCAGTGTGAACTGACTGGTGAGTCCACAGGTGGGAAGACCAATTGAATCCCTTCTCACACACAGAACAGGTGAATGGCCATGTCCAGTGTGAACTCGCTGATGTACCTTCAGTTGAGATGACGAAGTGAATCCACTCTCACAGTCTGAGCAGGTGAACGGCCTCTCCCCTGTGTAAAATGACTGGTGTGCCAGTCGGTCAGATGACCAACTGAAACCCTCCCCACAGTCTGAGTAGGAAGGATGATCGAGTGGATCCCTTGCTCCACTTATTATGTATCTGGACAGAGACAGCAAAATTGGCGTGTTGTGTTCAATATTCCCGTAGATAAATTATTTGTTATTTTTAGCCTGTAAAGAGATTTACAAAATCCATCAATGGGAGTCGAGCAACATTTCATGTGAGATCACTTGAGTTGTCAAGGTGTGATCTGACATCACACTCTTACATTGAGGTTCAACACAATTTGGATGGAGAAATCATCTTCAAACTGGGCAAAGTGCTGGGATCTGGAATGACCATCAAACTCTGATGCTCTTCCTGTCTCTATAAGAATGGGACATTTCTGCCATCTCCAATCTGTGACCTGGCTCAGTTTGACTCTCTGCATTGGTATGATTCCCTGTTCCCACTGAGCTGCAAGGGCTCCTGGCCCCAGAATAACTGAAATACTCTCAAACAACTAGCCTGCAGTGCATTCTACGCACCCACCACGTACCCCTGACATCCTCTCGGTATCTGTTTCCAAACAGCTTAAAACTATGACCCCTCACGTTAGCCATTTCAACTCTGGGGGGAAAAAAAACCTCTGGCGACCACACGATCATCTCATACACCTAAAAATAGGCTCTAAACATAAACAAGGAAATTGTACATAGCTTTGGGAAATTGTTAGAAGTATACAAGATTATGAGGGTATAGATAGGATAGATGCAAGCAGCGTTTTGCACTGAGGTTGGGTGGGATGACAACCAGAGGTCATGGGTAAGTGGGGATGGTGAAAATTTAACGAGAACATTTGGAAAAGCTCTTTACTGAAATGATCGTGAGAGTGTGGAATGAGATGCCAGCACAAGTGGTGAAAATGAGCTCAGTTTCACCATTTAAAAGAAGTTTGGATGGGAGCCTGGATGGTAGGGGTATGGAGGGTGATGGCCCGGTGGAGGTAGTTGCAATAGACAGCTTAATTTTTTTTTGGGATTGACTAGATGGGCCAAACGGCCTGTTTCCGTACTGACCGTCTCCATAATTCTATGACAGAGAAGCTCGACTTCTTCAGTCTGCAGGAAATTCAAGGGAAACCTATTCGCCTACAGAGTGGTGACTATTTGGACCTCATCCCAGAGAGAGCGAGAGGTGAACAACAGGTGAGGATTTGGTAAATCTGTTGTGGAACTTCCACCAGCAGCCGACTCTCATGTGACTCTGTGTTATGACCCTACAGGGTGCGTCACTGAGGAAAGCTAATATTATGCACCCATGAGGGACAGAAGTTCCCAGTCACAGTGATTGGAGAGGATGAAGGAAGAGCGGGCAGAGCATTACTGGCTGAAGTTCCAGATATCATTTGGCGAAAGTCAGGACTGGTGGTTCCCCAAACCACCTTTAGGGTTTGCCCTGGGTTCATGCCAAATTGCCTATGGTTCCTTGCCTACACCCTGAGGAAACAGGCCTCCAGCACTGAGGGAGACTGGCAAGACTTGGCCGCGCGCCTACTCCGATACTGGAAGGAGTCTGAGGTGAAGACAGGACATCTGGTAAGTCATTTTTTTAATATTGACCAAACCCAAGACGTTGTCCCCCCATCTCTGGGCAATTTCAGACCATGAAGTCGGCCGCACCAACTGCCCCCTGTCCGGCTCACCATCAAAGAAGGACAGACTCTCCCATCCATTCTGCATTACCCCCTCTAGCCCGTCCGGATCACAGTGAAAGAAGGACAGACTCTCCCATCCATTCTGCAATACCCCCTCTAGCCCGTCCGGATCACTGTGAAAGAAGGACAGACTCTCCCATCCATTCTGCAATACCCCCTCTAGCCCGTCCGGATCACAGTGAAAGAAGGACAGACTCTCCCATCCATTCTGCAATACCCCCTCTAGCCCGTCCGGATCACTGTGAAAGAAGGACAGACTCTCCCATCCATTCTGCAATACCCCCTCTAGCCCGTCCGGATCACAGTGAAAGAAGGACAGACTCTCCCATCCATTCTGCAATACCCCCTCAAGCCTGAGACACTGTTTTATGAGGATGGAAGCTCTTTTGTGGATCCAGCAGGGAAACGATGCGATAGTGACGGACAGTGAAGTAACTGAACAGGCCTCTTTTGAAGCAGCTGTCTCCGCCCAGAAGGCTGAGCTGTTTGCTCTGACTCGTGCCTGTATCCCAGCAACAGACTAAAGTGGGAACGTTTACACAGACTCCCGTTATGCATTTGGGATTGTACATGACTACAGGGCTCTCTGGGAACAGGGGGATTCCTGACTTCCTCTGGCCACCCCATTAGTAATGCCACCATTGTAAAGAGCTTACTCACCGCTCGACAGCTACCTCTTGTTTTGGTTGTTATTAAGTGAGCAGCCGGCACCTGCATGTCCGACCGGGTCACTAAAGGCAATGCTTTAGTGGATGAGACAGCGAAAAGTGCAGCACAATCGTCAGTAGTTGTAGTCCCCTCAGGTTCCCATCAAACAACCCTCCGTGACTAAAGCAGAACGGGTTTGCCAGACATGAGGGAGGTGCGTACTTTTCAGGGGGACGACTCTGAGGAGGAGCGCAAACTGTGGTCCCAGATGGGGTTCCAGAAAGACCCCGATCTAGGTTTTTGGATTACCCCAGCGGGACAGCTTTGTTTTCCTATACAGTTTTTACCAATTTTGGTTGATAATATACATAATTATTCACACCTGGGAAAGGAGGGAATGGTTGGTAACCTGTACCCTGCACATCGGGTACGAGTCCCTTGCCAGGCGGACCTTTCTCGTGTCTACAAGTTGATTTGATTGAATTGCCTACAGTACATTGCTATAGATACTGCTTAGATATTATAGATGTGTTTAGTAGATGGATTGAAGCTATTCCAACTACCAATAATACTGTTATGAAGGTATTATTATGGTAAATAATTCCCCAGTATGGCCTGCCAGAGATGCTGAGCTCTGACAATGGCACACACTCTGTGGAGAAAGTAAACAAAGAAGTACATAACAAACTAGCTATCCAGCAACAATACCATTGTGTACACCACCCACGGGCCACTGGCACAGTGGAGAGAGCAAATGGCAGACTGAAGAGTAAATTGGCCAAACTAACAGCAGAGACTGGACTCACTTGGTTGAAGGTACTACTGTTAGACCTATTCCAACAGGGTTAGCCCCCATGGGAAATCATTTACGGATGACCCATGAGGACACCCTGGGGACCAAGACCTTTTGTATCATTTCTCCCAGAAAATCTACCAGCAGAATTGGAAATTCATACCCTAGGGGAAGAGCTGGGGAAATACATATGTCAGCTAACCAAAATTTTCCAAGCATTACATTGACAGGTACGGTGGGCTTACAAGGAAGAGAACTACTCCACAGAGAAGAGTGACTATCCCACCATAGAACCTGGGAATTTTGTCCTGATCAAGAACTGGGATCGAGGGAAACTCGACCTCGGTGGAGAGGACCATATCAAGTGTTATTGACCACTCCGATGGCTGTGAAACTGAAGGGGCAATGCATTGAACAGACTGCAAACGTGTTACTGAAGGAGCTGAGTAGAAGGACTCTCTCAGACTAAAGGAAAATGTTGATCGTAGAGTGATGAACCTCTAGGTCTCTTGCCATGGACTGTCATTTTGAGAGAGGGTGCTTGAGCGACGTCAGACGCCGGCTTTCTCAGCTCCTGTTTGACTCTTACTAAGAGAGAGAGGGGCAGAACTATTTGACTGTGCAGCTTGTTTACACTTGCTTGCTTGTGTAAACAAGCTTGTGATGTGTCTTTCATCATTGATTCCGTGGATGAACTGAACTTTCATACTTTACCATCTCAAGACTTTGAGCTTGGTATTCCCTGAGCTCAATGGTTTGGGAGTTATATTTACACATATGTGTACTCATAACACTTTTAATTTTTGGTATTTTGCTTAATTTGCTATATTGTAAGCAGATACGAATAAAGACAGTGGTTTTAACATCAAAACCGGACTCCAGGTGTGGTCTATTGCTGCTGGTTCATTTAAACCGTTATTCGTGCGTAACAATGGTGTTCGCTTTTATGTCTTTAAGAAGGCTCACCCCAGCATCCAGGGGCCCCCAGGTTAACACCTTTCTGTCTCTCTGTCACACCTATGCCAAACAGGTAGAACCAGGGGACTGCTGGACTTGTGCCGAAATTCCTCAGTATGGTAAAACAATGATTCAAATGTCAGTAATCACCATCAACCAGAGTGAGGAACTCTCAGCCTGGGCTTTTTCAAATAACACCTGGGGAAGAGAGTGAGGAACTGTGGTCCACTCAGAGATGACTGTGGCTACGGGTGTTTTGAGGGATGGTATCTCAAGCCCCCACCAACTGGAATTTCCTTTACTGGGGAACACGCTTCCTGGCCATAACTGCATGTGCCCAGCAGCCGAGAGAAATAACTGAGACTGAGCAATTTTGAATGATCGCTTTTCTCTCCTTTGGAGTAGCCAGGAATTCACGAGAGATAATCAATTTGGCTACAAGCACTTGAGGAGCTGGCCACAATAATGCAGGGGACCTGACAGAAACACAGGCCCAAGTTACAGAAATATCCACTGAAATGATTGCAATCCAGCAAACAGTTGTACAGAATCGTACAGCTTTAGATTTTATCCCAGCTGAGAAAGGGGGAACCTGTGCTGTTATTTACACAGAATGCTGCACCTATATCCCTGATGAGTCTACTAACGCTACTTCCCTCTCCGAGCACACTCCCAAGGAGACTGACCGCATCAGGAGAGTAGGGCAGGATTTACACAGGTTCACCGAAAGGTCGAAATGGTGATCTTCGAAGGCCTATTTCGTAATATGTGGGGCATCATATTGCATTATGTCCTAATAGTTGTACATATCATTGTTAAAATTACTGTTGTATGCCGTTTTTACCCACTGAAAAGTCAATGCTTTACTTGGTTGCTTTCTCTGTAAAAAGTTACTGCTTTGTTGATCATGTAATAATCTAAAGGAGGGAATGATAAAGTATGTAAAAGGGTTAACACCGTTAAACAATAGCAGCCAGTTTTTCTGAAAGAAACTGCTGATGATCAACAGATGTACTAAGCCATGCTGAGCCATATTTCTTCTTCAGGGTAGCTAGCTAGGGCTTCAGGATGAATATCTCCTTGGTCGCTCATGCGAAGAGATAGGACAGCTTCAGTCTGTTCTGTGTGTGTGAGCCATTATGACTATTTTGAAACTTGTCTTTAGGGGCTGTCATAGTAAATAACTTTGGCTCCAGCCTGTCTTGTGTGGGGAGTATCTGTACAGATATATCTGTGGTGTAAGGGGAATTGTTAGTCAATTAGTGCATTGGGCGGGAACATTCACAGACTGTTCCTGTTTGAACAACTAACTGAGTAAGCATCGGGTGCTTGGAGTCAAGAGCTTGTACTTATACGGACTCTGAGTGACTTTATCCATATTCGACTTCCACAGAATGGAAGTGGTTTTAAAGGGCTGCACTGCTGGAAGCACATAACCAGACCTGGAGTGATTGCAACTCAGTCTGATAGAGGCATAAATGGTTGCTCTGGGCACATTCAGACTCACTCCATCTATTTCCTACCTTCCCCTGTACAGGTATGTAATGTCTAAAGGACCAGTGTTTGGGTCAACGAGACTCAACAAACTTTCTCCTGACGGAATCACTGGGAACTCCAAGTCAGTTGATTCAGAGTTGTTCTCTCCAGTCGGTGCTCTCAATCCGCGGCTGGTTCATTTGTTGCTGTTCCCTCGTCTTCAGTCGTGGTTTGCTTCCAGATGAGGTTTTTCATCAAATAAACCTCTCACCACAGGTCTAACTTTAATCACAGAGATAACAAAAACACATTAACAATGAAAAGGAGAACCAAACATTTCTGCTTAGTATTGCTAGGAACAAAACTCACTTAAATTTAAACGTTGAAGGCAGATATAATGATCTCAGTAAACAATCTTTTATTGTCACTCACACATCACAGAATGATGTGGGATAAGAAGGAGCCATCATTCAGTCAGGAACAGAATGAGGTGTTTTGATCCATCTGATTTGCCCCACCATTTAACCACCGCTGATTTTCAGTCCAACAGCATATTCCTGCCTTCCTCCTGTAACCCTGAGTTAGTCAGCAATCATGAATATATTCATCTCTGTCATAAATATACCCAAATGGCTGCCTCAACCAACTACTGCAGCAACGAATTCCACAGATCAGACATATTTTGGCCAAAAATATTTCTCATCTCAGTTTTAAAGGGAAGCATCTTCATTCGGAGACAGTGCTGTCAGATCACAGACTCTCTGTCTAATGGAAACATCCTCTCCATGTCCACTGTATCCAGGCTTTTCAGCATTCGGGAGGTTTACTTCACCATACATCCCTCCACCACCCCCACCATCCCTCTGAACTCCATTGAGCACAGGTCCAGTACCATCAAATGCTCCTCATACGTAAAGCCGATCATTCCTGAGATTATTCATGTGAACCTCATTAGCAACAACTCTACTGAACACGTTTCCAGGAATAAGAGATAAATTGAAACCAGGATAATTTACAGGGAAAAGTTGTGGTTTCTTTATTGTTCTACTAACACAGAATGAGCCATTTCCATTTCCAGGTTAACGTCAGGAAATATAAACCATTCCTGGGTGAATTCAATAAAAAGAAACTGGAATTACCAGAAATGCTCAGCGGGTAAGGAACAGCTGTGGGGACAGGAACAAACTATACAATTCAGCTTAATAACGTTTCATCAGAATGACTTCAAACATTTTCAGTTTTTAGTGCAGATCTCCAGCAACTCGAGACTCTGCTTGACTTCCACTGAGTGACAGACAGGTGAAAGTGTGGGGGTGTGTGATTTCCAAACACAGTTTGAACACCAAACACATGGGTCTATTTCTACTGTTGTAAACATGGAACTGCCGATTTACTCATAGCCTCTCCTTTGGCAGTCATTGCTTCCAAAGGAACTCCAGAAACAAACATCTGATCCCTGACCAGAAATACTCGATCAACACCTCACAAGCCCAAGCAGCTCGCTCCCCGGGTCAGTTTTACCTGGATCAAAACCTGTGATATACCAAGACCCATCCTCACAGAGTCACACAGCTGAATCTGCCACTCAACATCCCTGACAGCCTCACAGATCGTCCCTGAATCTCACATTGGGTAGTGCAATCTAGGATTTCCCCACAACTAATGTCCAGCTGCTCGAAATTTCTGCTTCATTGAAGAAGGACAACCATCCAGCCCCATCTGTGGAGGCACTAACCAAAGTCAAAGCCAAAACATCAGCATTTCCATTTGCCTGGAATAACAATCACAGGATTAAAGTCCAAGCACCAACTCTCCCAGTACTCTTTGCTGCCAGTAAAACGCAGCAGTGTGTCAGCCCATCACTGTTCATAAACTAGCACCTCCAAACCAATGCACAACAGAACTGGGACCTGATGACCCTCCGG